>NW_027016680.1:0-16611 GCF_036934945.1 Oncorhynchus masou masou
GTTTGTTGGTGATGTGGACGCCAAGGAACTTGAAGCTCTCAACCTGCTCCACAACAGCCCCATTGATGAGAATTGGGGTGTGCTCGGTCCTCCTTTTCCTGTTGTCCACAATCATCTTCTTGATCACGTTGAGTGAGAGGTTGTTGTCCTGGCACCACACGGTCAGGTTTCTGACCTCCCTATAGGCTGTCTCGTCGTTGTCGGTGATCAGGCCTACAACTGTTGGGTCATCGGCAAACTTAATGATGGTGTTGGAGTCGTCCCTGGCTGTGCAGTCATAAGTGAACAGGGACTGCAGGAGGGGACTGAGCACTCACCCCTTAGCGGCCCCCATGTTGAGGATCAGCTTGGCGGATGTATTGTTACCTACCCTTACCACCTGGGGGCGGCCCGTCAGGAAGTCCAGGATCCAGTTGCAGAGGGAGGTGTTTAGTCCCAGGGTCCTTAGCTTAGTGATGAGCTTTGAGGACTCTATGGTGTTGAACGCTGAGCTGTAGTCAATGAATAGCATTCTCACATAGGAGTTCCTTTTGTCCCGGTGTGAAAGGGCAGTGTGGAGTGCAATAGAGATTGCATCATCTGTGGATCTGTTGAGGCGGTATGCAAATTAGGGTCTAGGGTTCCCCTTTTTCCTCAGAACATAACTATTTTTGTTTCATCAGGCCAGAGGACATTTCTCCAAAAAGTACGATCTTTGTCCCCATATGCAGTTGTAAACCGTAGTCTGGCTTTTTTATGTCGGTTTTGGAGCAGTGGATTTCCTTGCTGAGTGGCCTTTCGGGTTACAGTATGTCGATATAGGACTCATTTTACTGTGGCTGTAGATTATTTTGTACCTGTTTCCTCCAGCATCTTCACAAGGTCCTTTGCTGTTGTTCTGGGATTGATTTGCACTTTTCTCACCAAAGTACGTTCATCTCTAGGAGACAGAACGCGTCTCCTTCCTGAGCGGTATGACGGCTGCAGGGTTCCATGGTGTTTATACTTGCGTACTATTGTTTGTACAGATGCACGTGGTACCTTCAGGCATTTGGTAATTGCTCCCAAGGATGAACCAGACTTTAGGTCTACAATTGTTTTTCTGAGGTCTTGGCTGATTTCTTTTGATTTTCCGATGATGTCAAGCAAAGAGGCACTGAGTTTGAAGGTAGGCCTTGAAACGCATCAACAGGTACACCGTCAATTGACTCAAATTATGTCAGAAGCTTCTAAAGCCATGACATAATTTTCTAGAATTTTCCAAGCTGTTTAAAAGCAGTCAACTTAGTGTATGTAAACTTCTGACCCATTGGATTTGTGATACAGATAAGTGAAATAATCTGCCTTTAAAATGTCTGTCAACAATTGTTGGTAAAATGACTGGTGTCATGCGCAAAGTGGATGTCCTAACCGACTTGCCAAAACTATAGTTTGTTAACAAGACATTTGTGGCGTGGTTGAAAAATGAGTTTTAATGTCTCCAATCTAAATGTATGTGATCTTACAACTTCAACTGTAAGTTTCTCTGCATTAATAATCCCTGGACACTAGGAGCGCCACCTCTGGATGAGCGTTTTCCTGTTTGCTTATGACGGTATGCAGCTCATTGAGTGCGGTTTTAGTGCCAGCCTCGGTCTGGGGTGCTATGTAGACAGCTATGAAAAATACAGATGAAAACTCTCTAGTTAGATAGTGTGGTCTAGAGCTTATCATGAGATACTCTACCTCAGGTGAGCAAAACCTTTAGATATCGTGCACCAGCTGTTTTACAAATATACATAGACTGCCACCCCTTGTCTTACCAGAGTCTGCTGTTCTATCCTGCCGAGGCAGTGTATAACCCGCCAGCTGTATGTTATTCATGTCGTCATTCAGCCACGACTCGGTGAAACATAAGATATTACAGTTTTTAATTTCCTGTTGATAGGATATACGTGCTTTTAGTTCGTCCAATTTATTATCCAGCAATTGTACGTTGGCCAACAGGACCGATGGAAAAGGCAGATTAGCCACTCGTCGGTGGATCCTCACTAGTCACCCCAATCTCCTCCCATGATATCTCTTTACGTCTCTTTCTCCTGCAAATGACGGGGACGAACGCCTGTTCTGGTGTCTGGAGTAAGTCCCTCTCGTCCGACTCATTAAAGAAAGATGATTTGTCCAATTCAAGGCGAGTAATCGCTGTTCTGTTGTCCCGAAGCTCTTTTCGGTCAAACGAAACGGTAAGCAGAAACATTCTGTACAAAATAAGTTACAAAAAATGTGGGGGGAAAAAACAAACAAAAGTACCACCGCGGTTGGTTAAGAGCTAAATGAAACGGCAGCCATTCTCTCCAGCGCCATTACAGATCTGAACCAGAATGAACACCATTTGGAAGTGTGGCAAGTGAGGAAAAATGAACATGCTGGAGGATACCCACCTAACATGTCTGACCTGACCTCTACACCATGCATTCCTGCATCATTTTCTCCCTTCTCTCCCTCAGGCTCGGCTCAAGAGTATCTTTTTAAATTAAAAAAAAATGTATTTTAGTAGATGAACGTTATTGTTTGTTCCTAGGTGTAACAGGGTTAGTTATGCTTCCACTTGCCAATTCAGAAATAGGTATTGCGATCTCCTTGCTGCAAGCGTGGCCAGTGGCATTAATTCATGTCATGTTAATAAACAAAGCAATGGAAATACATTTGTCTGCAGAGGCAAGTCGTTATCATAACCTAACCTGTTACATACTGTAGATACCCCTATTTGATATGCCTCTCTTTAACAAACACATCCACAGTATTATCACGGTTTACGTACCAGATGTCCTGCCCTTTGACTAAAGTATACAGGCGGGAGGCACTGCAACAATTATATCTTACATCAACATGAGATCATTTCAGAATTGGAAAGACCAGATTGATATTATTCACGAGATACACATTCATTTCCTATTGGCCAACCAGTCCAGGACAGATCACTTCCTATAGGCCAGCCAGAACAGATCATTTCCTATTGGCCAACCAGTCCAAAACATATAATTTCCTATTGGCCAACCAGTCCAAAACATATAATTTCCTATTGGCTAACCAGTCCAGAGCAGACCATTTCCTGTAGGGCTACCAGTCCAGAGTGGATCATTTCCTATAGGGCTACCAGTCCAGAGCAGATCATTTATTGTAGGGCTACCAGTCCAGAGCAGATCATTTCCTGTAGGACTACCAGTCCAGAGCAGGTCATTTCCTGTAGGGCTACCAGTCCAGAGCAGATCATTTCCTATTGGCCAACCAGTCCAGAGCAGATCATTTCCTGTAGGCCAACCAGTCCAGAGCAGATCATTTCCTATTGGCCAACCAGTCCAGAACAGATCCGCAATCGAATCAGAAGGTGACTATGATGGTTTAAATTCTGCTCGGGCCACCCATAGGAAAATGTATTCACGCACTGCTATAAGTCATATTTATACTGAGTGTACAAAACATTAAGAACACCTTCCTCATATTTAGTTCTACTAATATGGACTCTACAATGTGTCGAAGCGTTCCACAGGGATCATGGCCCATGTTGACTCCAATGCTTCCTACAGTTGTGCTAAGTTGGCTGGATGTCCTTTGGGTGGTGGACCATTCTTGATACACACAAAAAAAACCTAAGTGTGGAAAAACCCAGCAGCTTTGTAGTTGTCGACACAAACCGGTGCACTAAATAGGGAATATGGACCTCTTTGAAATGCATTCCTGACCATCTGTGCGGCGGGAGAGAAAGCTAGTGTCCTGTGTTGGTCTTGATTCTAGATCGGCGATGTATTACAGATCTGATTCCAAAGATAAATCACAACTGACATTAACAGGAAAGTGCTGTGTTCCATCTTTCATTCAAGAGAAAGAATGAAATATATATTTGCTTTCCATACTGATTCCCCACCAGTTAATCCATCAGATTAAATGTTTTATTCTTCCACTGATGGCTGGTGGATCTATAATACAGATAGCTCAGCTCTCCAGCTCAGCTGCTTCCATCCACACATATCTACTTCAATGATGTTCCAAATGGAATTCCCTATTCTCATTTTGAAGTGTCTGGCTTCTAAAGGCTTCTATGGAACGACGTGTTCCTCTGGGTTTAGACAGGAAGTATAAAGGCTTCTATGGAACGGCGTGTTCCTCTGGGTTTAGACAGGAAGTATAAAGGCTTCTATGGAATGGCGTGTTCCTCTGGGTTTAGACAGGAAGTATAAAGGCTTCTATGGAACGGTGTGTTCCTCTGGGTTTAGACAGGAAGTATAAAGGCTTCTATGGAACGGTGTGTTCACCTGGGTAAAGAGATGTAGTCCAAAAATAAATTAATGGCATCTCCCATAAATATTAGGAAAACTTTTGAAATACAGTATGACTCATTTAAGACATTAAAATGGTATCCATAAGTTGACCTGACTCTGGGTAGTTTGACTCATTTAAGACATTAAAATGTTATCCATGGGTTGACCTGACTCTGGTCAAGTAGAAAAAAGGGCTTAATTGCCAAAATGTCGCACTATGCCTTTAACTTAAGACACTGTATAGGACACTGTATAGGACACTGTATAGGACACTGTAAAGAACACTGTATAGGACACTGTATAGGACACTGTATAAGACACTGTATAGGACACTGTATAGGACACTGTATAGGACACTGTATAAGACACTGAATAGGACACTGTATAGGACACTGTATAAGACACTGAATAGGACACTGTATAGGACACTGTATAGGACACTGTATAGGACACTGTATACACACTGTAAATCAACGCATGATTACAGTTTTTATTTTATTTTTACGATCGCTAACATCCCCTTGTCCAATCTGTACTCACATTTTCAAAACTCTAAACACAATTAGCACAACATCCATTTGTTGTTGACCACACCATTAACACAATTCATGTTGTTTTCACAGAATATACATTCAATTAATACGTTTCTAAAATGCTTACATTTTCTTTACATTCAAGCTTACCCAGTACCAAAATGATGGATCTTTCTCTTCTTATTGACAAATGCTTTGCACACAGCATGTCAGAAATGAAGACCTGATGTTCAAAACCTCAAATATAGTGTAAAGCCTCTACTTCTGCAACAACAGCAGCTCAAAGATATATTGTAGCAGCTGATAAACATTTTTGAATGAACAGATCATTGAGAAATAGCTCATTTACTCTAAGTTTTTTTTAAATAGACCAACCACAGGGAGAGGAGCAGTTGTACCAGGTAGAGGAGTAGTTAGACCGGGGAGAGGAGTAGTTGGACCAGGCAGAGGAGTAGTTGGACCAGGGAGAGGAGTAGTTGGACCAGGCAGAGGAGTAGCTGGACCAGGGAGAGGTGTAGTTGGACCGGGGGGAGGAGTAGTTGGACCAGGGAGAGGAGTAGTTGGACCAGGCGGAGGAGTAGTTGAACCAGGGAAAGGAGTAGCTAGACCAGGCAGAGGAGTATTTGGACCAGGGAGAGGAGTAGTTGGACCAGGCAGAGGAGTAGCTAGACCAGGGAGAGGAGTAGTTGGACCAGGCAGAGGAGTAGCTGGACCAGGGAGAGGAGTAGCTGGACCAGGCAGAGGAGTAACTGGACCAGGGAGAGGAGTAGCTGGACCAGGCAGAGGAGTAGCTGGACCAGGGAGAGGTGTAGTTGGACCGGGGAGAGGAGTAGTTGGACCAGGGAGAGAAGTAGTTGGACCAGGCGGAGGAGTAGTTGGACCAGGGAAAGGAGTAGCTAGACCAGGCAGATGAGTATTTGGACCAGGGAGAGGAGTAGTTGGACCAGGCAGAGGAGTAGCTGGACCAGGGAGAGGAGTAGCTGGACCTGGCAGAGGAGTGGCTGGACCAGGCAGAGGAGTAGCTGGACCAGGGAAAGGAGTAGCTAGACCAGGCAGAGGAGTATTTGGACCAGGGAGAGGAGTAGTTGGACCAGGCAGAGGAGTAGCTGGACCTGGGAGAGGAGTAACTGGACCAGGCAGAGGAGTAACTGGACCAGGGAGAGGAGTAGCTGGACCAGGCAGAGGAGTAGCTGGACCAGGCAAAGGAGTGGCTGGACCAGGCAGAGGAGTAGCTGGACCAGGGAGAGGTGTAGTTGGACCGGGGAGAGGAGTAGTTGGACCAGGGAGAGGAGTAGTTGGACCAGGCGGAGGAGTAGTTGGACCAGGGAGAGGAGTATTTGGACCAGGCAGAGGAGTAGCTGGACCAGGCAGAGGAGTAACTGGACCAGGGAGAGGAGTAGCTGGACCAGGCAGAGGAGTAGCTGGACCAGGCAGAGGAGTAGCTGGACCAGGCAGAGGAGTAACTGGACCAGGCAGAGGAGTAGCTGGACCAGGGAGAGGTGTAGTTGGACCGGGGAGAGGAGTAGTTGGACCAGGGAGAGGAGTAGTTGGACCAGGCGGAGGAGTAGTTGGACCAGGGAGAGGAGTATTTCGACCAGGCAGAGGAGTAGCTGGACCAGGCAGAGGAGTAGCTGAACCAGGCAGAGGAGTGGCTGGACCAGGCAGAGGAGTAGCTGGACCAGGGAGAGGTGTAGTTGGACCGGGAAGATGAGTAGTTGGACCAGGGAGAGGAGTAGTTGGACCAGGCGGAGGAGTAGTTGGACCAGGGAGAGGAGTATTTGGACCAGGCAGAGGAGTAACTGGACCAGGGAGAGGAGTAGCTGGACCAGGCAGAGGAGTAGCTGGACCAGGCAGAGCAGTAGCTGGACCAGGCAGAGGAGTAACTGGACCAGGCAGAGGAGTAGCTGGACCAGGCAGAGGAGTAGCTGGACCAGGCAGAGGAGTAACTGGACCAGGGAGAGGAGTAGCTGGACCAGGCAGAAGAGTAGCTGGACCAGGCAGAGGAGTAGCTGGACCAGGCAGAGGAGTAACTGGACCAGGCAGAGGAGTAGCTGGACCAGGCAGAGGAGTAGCTGGACCAGGCAGAGGAGTGGCTGGACCAGGCAGAGGAGTAGCTGGACCAGGGAGAGGTGTAGTTGGACCGGGGAGAGGAGTAACTGGACCAGGGAGAGGTGTAGCTGGACCAGGCAGAGGAGTAGCTGGACCAGGCAGAGGAGTAACTGGACCAGGGAGAGGAGTAGCTGGACCAGGCAGAGGAGTGGCTGGACCAGGGAGAGGAGTAGCTGGACCAGGCAGAGGAGTAGTTGGACCAGGGAGAGAAGGAGAGGTAGGGAGAGAGGAGTATGAATGCGTGGTGGTGTTCAAAGGAGAGTAAGAGCTGTTGTCACTGATGAAATAAGAGCCGCCATCATAGACCATGTGATAAACCATGGACTATCACTGAGAGAGACTGGTGAAAGAGTATAGCCTAATACCATGGTCTATCACTGAGAGAGACTGGTGAAAGAGTCCAGCCTAATACCATGGTCTATCACTGAGAGAGACTGGTGAAAGAGTCCAACCTAATACCATGGTCTATCACTGAGAGAGGCTGGTGAAAGAGTCCAGCCTAATACCATGGTCTATCACTGAGAGAGACTGGTGAAAGAGTCCAGCCTAATACCATGGTCTACCACTGAGAGAGGCTGGTGAAAGAGTCCAGCCTAATACCATGGTCTATCACTGAGAGAGTCTGGTGAAAGAGTCCAGCCTAATGCCATGGTCTATCACTGAGAGAGGCTGGTGAAAGAGTCCAACATAATACCATGGTCTATCACTGAGAGAGGCTGGTGAAATAGTCCAGCCCAATACCATGGTCTATCACTGAGAGAGGCTGGTGAAAGAGTCCAGCCTAATGCCATGGTCTATCACTGAGAGAGGCTGGTGAAAGAGTCCAGCCTAATGCCATGGTCTATCACTGAGAGAGGCTGGTGAAAGAGTCCAGCCTAATACCATGGTCTATCACTGAGAGAGACTGTTGAAAGAGTCCAGCCTAATACCATGGTCTATCACTGAGAGAGGCTGGTGAAAGAGTCCAGCCTAATACCATGGTCTATCACTGAGAGAGGCTGGTGAAAGAGTCCAGCCTAATACCATGGTCTATCACTGAGAGAGGCTGGTGAAAGAGTCCAGCCTAATACCATGGTCTATCACTGAGAGAGGCTGGTGAAAGAGTCCAGCCTAATACCATGGTCTATCACTGAGAGAGACTGTTGAAAGAGTCCAGCCTAATACCATGGTCTATCACTGAGAGAGGCTGGTGAAAGAGTCCAGCCTAATACCATGGTCTATCACTGAGAGAGACTGGTGAAAGAGTCCAGCCTAATACCATGGTCTATCACTGAGAGAGACTGGTGAAAGAGTCCAGCCTAATACCATGGTCTATCACTGAGAGAGACTGGTGAAAGAGTCCAGCCTAATACCATGGTCTATCACTGAGAGAGGCTGGTGAAAGAGTCCAGCCTAATACCATGGTCTATCACTGAGAGAGGCTGGTGAAAGAGTCCAGCCTAATACCATGGTCTATCACTGAGAGAGACTGGTGAAAGAGTCCAGCCTAATACCATGGTCTATCACTGAGAGAGGCTGGTGAAAGAGTCCAGCCTCATACCATGGTCTATCACTGAGAGAGACTGGTGAAAGAGTCCAGCCTAATACCATGGTCTATCACTGAGAGAGACTGGTGAAAGAGTCCAGCCTAATACCATGGTCTATCACTGAGAGAGGCTGGTGAAAGAGTCCAGCCTAATGCCATGGTCTATCACTGAGAGAGACTGGTGAAAGAGTCCAGCCTAATACCATGGTCTATCACTGAGAGAGGCTGGTGAAAGAGTCCAACCTAATACCATGGTCTATCACTGAGAGAGGCTGGTGAAAGAGTCCAGCCTAATACCATGGTCTATCACTGAGAGAGGCTGGTGAAAGAGTCCAGCCTAATACCATGGTCTATCACTGAGAAAGGCTGGTGAAAGAGTCCAGCCTAATACCATGGTCTATCACTGAGAGAGACTGGTGAAAGAGTCCAGCCTAATACCATGGTCTATCACTGAGAGAGGCTGGTGAAAGAGTCCAGCCTAATACCATGGTTTATCACTGAGAGAGACTGGTGAAAGAGTCCAGCCCAATACCATGGTCTATCACTGAGAGAGACTGGTGAAAGAGTCCAGCCTAATACCATGGTCTATCACTGAGAGAGGCTGGTGAAAGAGTCCAGCCTAATACCATGGTCTATCACTGAGAGAGGCTGGTGAAAGAGTCCAGCCTAATACCATGGTCTATCACTGAGAGAGACTGGTGAAAGAGTCCAGCCTAATACCATGGTCTATCACTGAGAGAGGCTGGTGAAAGAGTCCAACCTAATACCATGGTCTATCACTGAGAGAGACTGGTGAAAGAGTCCAGCCTAATACCATGGTCTATCACTGAGAGAGACTGGTGAAAGAGTCCAGCCTAATACCATGGTCTATCACTGAGAGAGACTGGTGAAAGAGTCCAGCCTAATACCATGGTCTATCACTGAGAGAGACTGGTGAAAGAGTCCAGCCTAATCTCAGACTGTCAACCTTGGCTTCCATTATCTGGAATTTTCAACAAACTTATTGTTAAGTAATGCATTTCACAACAGCCTCTTCAGTCATTACTGTTGCCATGTCCCACAATAAACTGTAGGCCACCAGTCCCAATGCAAATATATGTTGTATATTTGCTAGGGGGCAGTGTTCGTAAGTTCAGATAAATGACGTGCCCAAAGTAAACTGCCTGTTATTCAGGCCCAGAAGCTAGGATATGCAGATAATGTGTAGCATTGGATATAAAATACACTTTGAAGTCATTGGGAAAAGGGGCCACCATTGATGTGCCGGATCAGAGAAGAGCAAATATCCCAATGTGCTGCAATCTGGAGTGCTGGTTTGGTCCTGCAGAAATGCCAGATTGGTCTCTACAATTCTGAGCACCTTCTTTGGTTTTTAGATGACCTCCACCAACAACTGGTGCCAGAAGCAGAAAGGGAAAAGGTGGGAGGAAACATGAGGACATTTGTGATTGCATGGGACAACGTAGCATTCCACCATTCACATGCAATCACAAACAGGTTTGCTGCCCATCCAAGAATGGTTTCTCCTTTTCTTCCCTCCCTACTTGCCTTTCCTCAACCACCTTGAGGAATTATTTTCTGCCTGTAGGTGGAAGGTGTATGATTATCGGTCACATGACCAAATGTCCCTCCTGGATGCAATGGATGCTGTCTGCAGAGACATCTCAGCTGAAGACTGTCAGGGGTGGATAAGGCAGGCCAAGCGTTTCTATCCAAGGTGCAGAGACATCTCAGCTGAAGACTACCAGGGGTGGATAAGGCTGGCCAAGCGTTTCTATCCAAGGTGCAGAGACATCTCAGCTGAAGACTGTCCGGGGTGGATAAGGCTGGCCAAGCGTTTCTATCCAAGGTGCATAGCGAGAGACAACATAAGATGACAGGTTGTTCTTTAAAAGTGCTTTCCTCACCATCTTAAATAAGCATGCCCCTTTCAAAAAAATGTAGAATTAAGAACAGATACAGCCCTTGGTTCTCTCCAGACTTGACTGCCCTTGACCAGTACAAAAACACAGTGTGGCGTACTGCACTAGCATCGAATAGTCCCCGCAATATGCAACTTTTCAGGGAAGTCAGGAACCAATACACACAGTCAGTTACGAAAGCAAAGGCTGGCTTTTCAAACAGAAATTTCCATCCTGCAGCACTAATTCCAAAACATTCTGGGACACTGTAAAGTCCATGGAGAATAAGAGAACCTCCTCCCAGCTGCCCACTGCACTGAGACTAGGAAACACTGTCACCACTGACAAATCCACTATGATTGAGAATTTCAATAAGCATTTCTCTACGGCTGACCATGCTTTCCACCTGGCTACCCCAACCCCAGCCAACTGGCCCAAGCCCCCACCGCTTCTCCTTCACCCAAATCCAGACAGCTGATGTTCTGAAAGAGCTGCAAAATCTGGATCCCTACAAATCAGCTGGGCTAGACAATCTGGACCCTCTCTTCCTAAAATGATCACCTGCCATTGTTGCAACCCCTATTACTAGTCTCTTTCGTATCGTCTGAGATTCCTAAAGATTGGAAAGCGGCCGCGGTCATCGCCCTCTTCAAAGGGGGAGACACTCTAGACGCAAACTGTTACAGAACTATATCTATCTTGCCCTTCCTTTCTAAAGTCTTTGAAAGCTAAGTTAACAAACAGATCACTGACCATTTCGAATCCCACCGTACCTTCTCCGCTATGCAATCTGGTTTCTGAGCTGGTCACAGGTGCACCTCAGCTACGCTCAAGGTCCTAAACGATATCATAACTGCCATCAATAAAAGACAGTACTAAGCAGCTGTCTTCATCTACCTGGCCAAGACTTTCGACTCTGTCAGTCACAGTATTCTTATTGGCAGACTCAACAGCCTTGATTTCTCTAATGACTGCCTCTCCTGGTTCACTTACTACTTCTCAGATAGAGTTCAGTGTGTCAAATCGGAGGGCCAGTTGTCCGGACCTCTGGCAGTCTCTATGGGGTGCCACAGGGTTCAATTCTCGGGCCGACTATTTTCTCTGTATATATCAATGATGTCGCTCTTGCTGCTGGTGAGTCTCTGATCCACCTCTATGCAGACAACACCATTCTGTAAACATCTGGCCCTTCTTTGGACACTGTGTTAACAAACCTCCAAACGAGCTTTAACGCCATACAACTCTCCTTCCGTGGCCTCCAACTGCTCTTAAATGCTAGTAAAACGAAATGCATGCTCTTCAACCGATCGCTGCCCACACCCGCCCGACTAGCATCACTACTCTGGACGGTTCTGACTTAGAATATGTTGACAACTATAAATACCAAGGTGTCTGGCTAGACTGTAACCTATCCTTCCAGACTCACATTAAGCATTTCCAATCCAAAGTTAAATCTAGAATCGGCTTCCAATTTCACAACAAAGTCTCCTCGTAAATCGGACTATCCTACCGATCCTTGACTTTGGCGATATCATTTACAAAATAGCATCCAACACTCGACTCAACACAATTGGATGTAGTCTATCACAGTGCCATTTAATTTGTCTCCAAAGTCCCATATACTACCTCCAGGTCATCTATAAGTCTTTGCTAGTTAAAGCTCCGCCTTATCTCAGCTCACTGGTCACTATAGCATCACCCACCCATAGCATGTGCTCCAGCAGGTATATTTCACTGGTCATCCCCAAAGCCAACAGTTCATTTGGCCGCCTTTCCTTCCAGTTCTCTGCCGCCAATGACTGGAACGAATTGCAAAAATCACTGAAGTTGGAGACTTATATCTCCCTCACTAACTTTAACTTCTTGAAACTCCCCATCCCGGATCCGGGTTTGTGACTAAAGCCTCAGGCTCATTAGCATAACGCAACGTTAACGATTTCTGAAAATCGCAAATAAAATGAAAATAATCATTTACATTTAAGTCATTTAGCAGACGCTCTTATCCAGAGCGACTTACAAATTGGTGAATTCACCTTCTGACATGCGTCTGCTCTCAAGCTTAGCCTTTTCTTAACAACACTGTCATCTCAGATTTTCAAAATATGCTTTTGAACCATAGAAATTGACTAATTTGTGTAAGAGTATGCAAAGCTAGCATAGCATTTTGAGTAGCATTTAGCACGCAACATTTTCACAAAAACCAGATAACCAAATAAATAAAATCATTTACCTTTGAAGAGCTTCTGATGTTTTCAATGAGGAGACTCTCAGTTACATACCAAATGCGCAGTTTTTCCTGAAAGCGTCTGTGTGTAGGAGAAATCGTTCCGTTTTCTACATTGCGTCTGGCTACCGAAACGAACCGAAAATTCAGTCACCTACAACGTAAAACTTTTTCCGGATTAACTACATAATATCGACCGAAACATGGCAAACGTTGTTTGGAATCAATCCTCAAGGTGTTTTTTCACATATCTCTTCATTGATATGCAGTTCGTGGAAGCTTGCTTTCCTCTCTGTATCGCATGGAAAAATACTGGCAGGTGACTTTTGCGCACCAATTTCGGCGCAGGACACCGGGCGGACACCTGGAAAATGTGGTCTCTTATGGTCAATCTTCCAATGATCTGCCTACAAATACGTCACAATGCTGCAGACACCTTGGGGAAACGACAGAAAGGGCAGGCTCATTCCTCTCGCATTCACAGCCATATAAGGAGACAATGGAAAACAGAGCCTCAAAAATCCTTGTCATTTCCTGGATGCCATCTCATCTTGGTTTTGCCTGAAGCTCACGTTCTAGGGCACGCACAGAGAATATCTTGGTATTTCTGGACACGTCAGAGTGTTTTCTTTCGAATGCTATCAATTATATGCATAGTCGAGCATCTTTTTGTGACAAAATATCTTGTTTAAAACGGGAACGTTTTTCATCCAAAAATGAAATAGCGCCCCCATAGATGTAAGAGGTTAAGCATCAGCTGTCAGAGGAGCTCACAGATCACTACACCTTTATTGTCTTCCCTCTTTACTTCATTACTATTGGCCTATTTATTGCCTTCCCTCTTTACTTAATTACTATGGCCTATTTATTGCCTTACCTCTTTACTTCATTACTATTGGCCTATTTATTGCCTTCCCTCTTTACTTCATTACTATGGCCTATTTATTGTCTTCCCTCTTTACTTCATTACTATTGGCCTATTTATTGCCTTCCCTCTTTACTTCATTACTATGGCCTATTTATTTGCCTTACCTCTTTACTTCATTACTATTGGCCTATTTATTGCCTTCCCTCTTTACTTCATTACTATGGCCTATTTATTGTCTTCCCTCTTTACTTCATTACTATGGCCTATTTATTGTCTTCCCTCTTTACTTCATTACTATTGGCCTATTTATTGCCTTCCCTCTTTACTTCATTACTATTGGCCTATTTATTGCCTTCCCTCTTTACTTCATTACTATGGCCTATTTATTGCCTTACCTCTTTACTTCATTACTATTGGCCTATTTATTGCCTTCCCTCTTTACTTCATTACTATGGCCTATTTATTGTCTTCCCTCTTTACTTCATTACTATGGCCTATTTATTGTCTTCCCTCTTTACTTCATTACTATTGGCCTATTTATTGCCTTCCCTCTTTACTTCATTACTATTGGCCTATTTATTGCCTTCCCTCTTTACTTCATTACTATGGCCTATTTATTGCCTTACCTCTTTACTTCATTACTATGGCCTATTTATTGCCTTCCCTCTTTACTTCATTACTATGGCCTATTTATTGCCTTACCTCTTTACTTCATTACTATTGGCCTATTTATTGCCTTCCCTCTTTACTTCATTACTATGGCCTATTTATTGCCTTACCTCTTTACTTCATTACTATGGCCTATTTATTGCCTTACCTCTTTACTTCATTACTATGGCCTATTTATTGCTTTACCTCTTTACTTCATTTACACACACTGCATACAGATTGTTCTATTGTGTTATTGACTGTACGTTTGTTTACTCCATGTGTAACTCTGTTGTTGTTTGTGCCGCACTGCTTTGCTTTATCTTGGCCAGGTCGCAGTTGTAAATGAGAACTTGTTCTCAACTAGTCTACCTGGTTAAATAAAGGTCAAATACAAACATTTAAAAAAAGATGTGATGTGGACAAATGCTGAACAGGACTGTGCATTTTTGTGTTTTTTTCCCTTCTGTGCCTTTTTAATGTAATTGTTTTTTATTTTTACACATTTGGAACCAAAGGTCATGTATGTTGGATGTGTTGTTGAACCAAAGGTCATGTATGTTGGATGTGTTGTTGAACCAAAGGTCATGTATGTTGGATGTGTTGTTGAACCAAAGGTCATGTATGTTGGATGTGTTATTGATCCAAAGGTCATGTATGTAGGATGTGTTGTTGAACCAAAGGTCATGTATGTTGGATGTGTTATTGATCTAGAGGTCGTGTATGTTGGATGTGTTGTTGAACCAAAGGTCATGTATGTTGGATGTGTTGTTGAACCAAAGGTCATGTCTGTAGGATGTGTTGTTGAACCAAAGGTCATGTATGTTGGATGTGTTATTGATCCAAAGGTCATGTATGTTGGATGTGTTATTGATCCAAAGGTCATGTATGTTGGATGTGTTGTTGAACCAAAGGTCATGTATGTTGGACGTGTTGTTGATCCAAAGGTCATGTATGTTGGATGTGTTGTTGATCACCGGCAGCACTTTCATGTTGCTAATAAAGCTTTTACTGCAGCAATTCTGTCACTTACAATTTTTTTAGACTGTACTGTCACGCCCTGACCTTAGTTATCTTTGTTTTCTTTATTTTTTTGGTGAGGTCAGGGTGTGATGAGGTTGGTATGTGTGGTTTTTGTATGTCTAGTAGTTTTTGTATGTCTAGGGGGTTTTGTATGTATTCATATCACGCTGCGCCTTGGTCTCCTCATTAATGAACGTGACAGAATAACCCACCAAACCAGGACCAAGCAGCATGAAAAGGAGGAACAGCGCTTAATGGGGAGATGGACCTGGGAGGAGATATTAGATGGAGCAGGACCCTGGAAACAGCCGGGGGAGTATCGCCCAAAAATACCGGAGAATAGAGGAACAGCGACGATATGAAGGTACACGGCTAACACGGAAGCCCGAGAGGCAGCCCCAATACATTTTTTTTGGGGGGGTGGGGCATGAGGAGATTGCATGAGTCAGGTCGGAGAGCTGAGCCTACTCCTTGTGCTTACCATGGGGAGCTTGTTACTGGTCAGCCACCGTGTTATGCGGTAGAACGCACGGTGTCTCCAGTGCGCTATTCTAGTCCGGTGCGCTCTATTCCAGCTCCTCCTATTGGCCGGGCATTCGGCTACAGCACCCAGTCCAGATCTTCCGGCGACAGTACCCAGTCCAGAGCGTCCGGCGACAGCACCCAGTCCAGATCGTCCGGCGACAGTACCCAGTCCAGAGCGTCCGGCGACAGTACCCAGTCCAGAGCGTCCGGCGACAGTACCCAGTCCAGATCGTCCGGCGACAGTACCCAGCACGGGGTCTCCAACGACGGTCCCCAGTCCAGGGCCTCCACCGATGGTCCCCAGTCCAGGGCCTCCAGCGACGGTCCCCAGTCCGGAGCCTGCAGCGACGGTCCCCAGTCCGGAGCCTGCAGCGACGGTCCCCAGTCCTGAGCCTGCAGCGACGGTCCCCAGTCCAGGGCCGCCAGCGACGGTCCCCAGTCCAGACAATCCGGTGATGATCCACGCAGCGAGGGGGTTTTGTATATCTTGGTGTTTTTATGTCTATGGTTGCCTAGATTGGTTCCCAATCAGAGGCAGCTGTTTATTGTTGTCTCTGATTGGGGACCATATTTAGGTAGCCATATTCCTTGGGTATTTTGTGGGTTATTGTCTATGGTTAGTTGCATATCAGCACTCGTTATACAGTGCCTTGCGAAAGTATTCGGCCCCCTTGAACTTTGCGACCTTTTGCCACATTTCAGGCTTCAAACATAAAGATATAAAACTGTATTGTTTTGTGAAGAATCAACAACAAGTGGGACACAATCATGAAGTGGAACGACATTTATTGGATATTTCAAACTTTTTAACAAATCAAAAACCGAAAAATTGGGCGTGCAAAATTATTCAGCCCCCTTAAGTTAATACTTTGTAGCGCCACCTTTTGCTGTGATTACAGCTGTCAGTCGCTTGGGGTATGTCTCTATCAGTTTTGCACATCGAGAGGCTGAAATTTTTTTCCATTCCTCCTTGCAAAA
>NW_027016680.1:17111-29611 GCF_036934945.1 Oncorhynchus masou masou
GACTAGGGATGGGGGGGGGGCTAGCTCCCTTCCAGACTAGGGACGGGGGGACCTAGCTCCCTTCCAGACTAGGGATGGGGGGGGGGGACCTAGCTCCCTTCCAGACTAGGGACGGGGGGACCTAGCTCCCTTCCAGACTAGGGACGGGGGGACCTAGCTCCCTTCCAGACTAGGGATGGGGGGGGCCTAGCCCCCTTCAGACTAGGGATGGGGGGGCCTAGCTCCCTTCCAGACTAGGGATGGAGGGGGCTAGCTCCCTTCAGACCAGGGATGGGGGGGGGGGGGGGCTAGCTCCCTTCCAGACTAGGGATGGGGGGGGGGGCTAGCTCCCTTCCAGACTAGGGATGGGGGCTGGGCTAGCTCCCTTCCAGACTAGGGATGGGGGGGGGGGGCTAGCTCCCTTCCAGACTAGGGATGGGGGCTGGGCTAGCTCCCTTCCAGACTAGGGATGGGGGGCTAGCTCCCTTCCAGACTAGGGATGGGGGCTGGGCTAGCTCCCTTCCAGACTAGGGATGGGGGGCTAGCTCCCTTCCAGACTACGGATGGGGGCTAGCTCCCTTCCAGACTAGGGATGGGGGCTGGGCTAGCTCCCTTCCAGACTAGGGATGGGGGCTAGCTCCCTTCCAGACTAGGGATGGGGGGGGGGCGGGCTAGCTCCCTTCCAGACTAGGGATGGGGGCTGGGCTAGCTCCCTTCCAGACTAGGGATGGGGGGGGCGGGCTAGCTCCCTTCCAGACTAGGGATGGGGGCTAGCTCCCTTCCAGACTAGGGATGGGGGGGGGGGGGGGGCGGGCTAGCTCCCTTCCAGACTAGGGATGGGGGCTGGGCTAGCTCCCTTCCAGACTAGGGATGGGGGGGGGGGGGGGGGCGGGCTAGCTCCCTTCCAGACTAGGGATGGGGGGGGGGCTAGCTCCCTTCCAGACTAGGGATGGGGGGGGGGCTAGCTCCCTTCCAGACTAGGGATGGGGGGGCCTAGCTCACTTCCAGACTAGGGATGGGGGGGGCCTAGCTCCCTTCCAGACTAGGGATGGGGGGGCCTAGCTCACTTCCAGACTAGGGATGGGGGGGGGGCTAGCTTCCTTCCAGACTAGGGATGGGGGGGGTTAAAATACTTTCACTATTGTAATAGGATCTTATTCTAGATACATGTTTGTTGTTTTTTTTTACGTGTGTTTTTAACCTAAGCATTGCTGCTACCGCTCTATTGCTACAGATGTGGAGGTTCTATGGGGCAGTGTGGTGAAAAGAGGGAGGGAGGGAGCGAGAGAGACGCAAAGGCAACTCGAATACAGCCAAGACTAGCTAACTTGTAGCAGCCACAATGTTATTTCTCATCCCAAATAACGTTAACAATGCCCGTCTGGCCTGGCGTAGCCTCGAGTGGCTAGTTAGTTTGCTGGTTAAGCTCGCCGGCTATAGCTAACTAGACTATTTGAGGCTACATGCTGTGCTTTTTTCCCCCAACCCCATGGGGCGCATGTAGACATCATGAAAAGTATAAATAAATGAATAATTTGATCATTTGAAATGTCATGGTATATCCTTGTATCTAACAATATCAAATGGAAATTTTAATGTAGAAAAAGTATTTTCAGTGTTACAATTTGAATACTCTCAAAAATGTATACTCACACAAGTTTTTGAAGTGTATGCTCACTTGCAAGTATTCTAGTTCAAGTGCGACTGAGTGACTGACGAGTGGAAAACTGCTACCGCTATTTGGACAGACTGAGGGCGTTTCTGCTGACTGAACCCGGTACGTAACAAATGTTACAAAGTATGAATTTGATTTGATTCATTCAGGTTAAATAGGTTGTAAATAGCTTGAGCAAAGCCAGTTATCCCCCAACAACTGCTCTCTGGGCACTAAAGACTTGTATGTCGATTAAGTCAGCCACCCCTCATCTCTCTGATTCAGAGGGGTTGGGTTAAATGCAGAAGATATTCAGTTGATCAGGTAGCCGCTTTCTCTTTTACCCTCTTTTACTCCACTACAGACTGAAGTTAAAGGAACTTAAATGAGAACATAAAAGCCTTGTTCTGTTAACGTCACCTTTTTTTTATACACGAGTGGAGGTCCACGTGAATACATACAGTGGTGCAAAAAAAGTATTTAGTCAGCCACCCATTGTGCAAGTTCTCCCGCTTAAAAAGATGAGAGGCCTGTAATTTTCATCATAGGTCCACTTCAACTATAACAGAGGACTGTGGACTCACCAAGCGACACACCAGCGACATTGACTTGTAGGCTGTGGGTAGGCATAACGAGATTGACGGTAAATTAGATGGTGGCATTTTGAAAAACCTTGAATGAAAGCAACAGCATTCCAAAATATACTCCCAAGACATTAGGAAGGTTTCCATCCAATTTGCGACAGATTTTCACGTGAATAAAAAAATACTAATTTTCCCACCGTAAATGTTTCCAGCAAACATACATTTTTTGCAGTTAAAAAGCTGTGCGTGATGACTTAGTGCACATAAAAAAATACATTTGATGTTAAATTCCCATGTATTGAATGAAAACATACAAGTTAAATGGGTTTCCAGCGCATTTTCAACTCTACTGATGGTTCTTTGGTAAATGTGCTCTAGCCAACAGCACATACAATAGGCTATCTACATTATGAGATTATTATGGATAAGAGTGATATTTTTTTATATTTCTCAAACTGCAGCCAAGCAATGATCATCATGTCACCAGAATAAGACCCTGGATATTTATTGGAAAGGAGCGTCAAGCTCACCGTGCACTTTCACCACCCTGTGAAGTTCATCATCATTTATTTAATATGCAGCCTAGTAAACTGCATGATTTCCCCGAGTCGTAACGGGAGGACCACACAACAGATCATCGCGTGGCTCCAAGTTTACGTCGATATGATGGTTTTTATATCAATATTTGTGCACAAATGAGTTTCCACCGCCATTTCTCGCATAATTAATTTTAACGACACTAACAGAGTCCCAGGTCCAAATGAATGGTAGATGTAGGGATCAAACAGGGTTTGTGTGTGTGTTGATTGATGTAAAGACAAATGACAAGGACTGTTCCCAGCCATATTGACAGACCACCAACAGAGAGAGGGATTTACCAGGGAGATGAGATTGACTCGTTCCAGGGGATTACCATTGATCTGTCCCTGTATTCCCACCATGTCAGGAAACATATCTGTTTCATTAGTCTGATATTACAATATATTGCTTTCAGCTTTACAGCAAAGAAAACAGCTTGTCTGTAGCCAAAATTGTACAATAAAAAAAATAAAAAAAAATAAAAAAATCCCATATTACCAGATATTACTTTTTAAAATTTCTATCGGAATTCACTTTTATTGTGTTTGTTTTGTAATGTATTGTTTGTATCGTGTTTGTATCGTGTTTGTATCGTGTTTGTATCGTGTTTGTATCGTGTTTGTATCGTGTTTGTATCGTGTTTGTATCGTGTTTGTATCGTGTTTGTATCGTGTTTGTATTCTGTTTGTATCGTGTTTGTATCGTGTTTGTTTTCTGTTATGTTTGTATCGTGTTTGTATTCTGTTATGTTTGTATCGTGTTTGTATTCTGTTATGTTTGTATCGTGTTTGTATTCTGTTATGTTTGTATCGTGTTTGTATTCTGTTATGTTTGTATCGTGTTTGTATTCTGTTATGTTTGTATCGTGTTTGTATTCTGTTATGTTTGTATCGTGTTTGTATTCTGTTATGTTTGTATCGTGTTTGTATTCTGTATCGTGTTTGTATTCTGTATCGTGTTTGTATTCTGTATCGTGTTTGTATTCTGTTATGTTTGTATCGTGTTTGTATTCTGTTATGTTTGTATTCTGTATCGTTTGTATCGTGTTTGTATTCTGTATCGTGTTTGTATTCTGTTATGTTTGTATCGTGTTTGTATTCTGTTATGTTTGTATCGTGTTTGTATTCTGTTATGTTTGTATCGTGTTTGTATTCTGTTATGTTTGTATCGTGTTTGTATTCTGTATCGTGTTTGTATTCTGTATCGTGTTTGTATTCTGTTATGTTTGTATCGTGTTTGTATTCTGTTATGTTTGTATCGTGTTTGTATTCTGTTATGTTTGTATCGTGTTTGTATTCTGTTATGTTTGTATTGTGTTATGTTTGTATCGTGTATTGTGTTTTGTATAGCGTTTGTATTGTGTTATGTTTGTATCGTGTATTGTGTTTTGTATAGCGTTTGTATTGTGTTATGTTTGTATCGTGTATTGTGTTTTGTATCGTGTTTGTATTCTGTTATGTTTGTATCGTGTTTGTATTCTGTTATGTTTGTATCGTGTTTGTATTCTGTATCGTGTTTGTATTCTGTTATGTTTGTATCGTGTTTTTATTCTGTATCGTGTTTGTATTCTATTATGTTTGTATCGTGTTTGTATTCTGTTATGTTTGTATCGTGTTTGTATTCTGTTATGTTTGTATCGTGTTTGTATTCTGTTATGTTTGTATCGTGTTTGTATTCTGTTATGTTTGTATTCTGTTATGTTTGTATCGTGTTTGTATTCTGTTATGTTTGTATCGTGTTTGTATTCTGTTATGTTTGTATCGTGTTTGTATTCTGTTATGTTTGTATCGTGTTTGTATTCTGTTATGTTTGTATCGTGTTTTGTATAGCGTTTGTATTGTGTTTTGTATAGCGTTTGTATTGTGTTATGTTTGTATCGTGTATTGTGTTTTGTATAGCGTTTGTATTGTGTTTTGTATAGCGTTTGTATTGTGTTTTGTATAGCGTTTGTATTGTGTTTTGTATAGCGTTTGTATTGTGTTTTGTATAGCGTTTGTATTGTGTATTGTGTTTTGTATAGCGTTTGTATTGTGTTATGTTTGTATCGTGTATTGTGTTTTGTATAGCGTTTGTATTGTGTTATGTTTGTATTGTGTTTTGTATAGCGTTTGTATTGTGTTATGTTTGTATCGTGTATTGTGTTTTGTATAGCGTTTGTATTGTGTTATGTTTGTATCGTGTATTGTGTTTTGTATCGTGTTTGTATTCTGTTATGTTTGTATCGTGTTTGTATTCTGTTATGTTTGTATCGTGTTTGTATTCTGTTATGTTTGTATCGTGTATTGTGTTTTGTATCGTGTTTGTATCGTGTATTGTGTTTTGTATCGTGTTTGTATTCTGTTATGTTTGTATCGTGTTTGTATTCTGTTATGTTTGTATTGTGTTATGTTTGTATCGTGTATTGTGTTTTATTTGTATCGTGTATTGTGTTTTGTATAGCGTTTGTATTGTGTTATGTTTGTATCGTGTATTGTGTTTTGTATAGCGTTTGTATTGTGTTATGTTTGTATCGTGTATTGTGTTTTGTATCGTGTTTGTATTCTGTTATGTTTGTATCGTGTTTGTATTCTGTTATGTTTGTATCGTGTTTGTATTCTGTTATGTTTGTATCGTGTTTGTATTCTGTTATGTTTGTATCGTGTTTGTATTCTGTTATGTTTGTATCGTGTTTGTATTCTGTTATGTTTGTATCGTGTTTGTATTCTGTTATGTTTGTATCGTGTTTGTATTCTGTTATGTTTGTATCGTGTTTGTATTCTGTTATGTTTGTATCGTGTTTGTATTCTGTTATGTTTGTATTGTGTTTTGTATAGCGTTTGTATTGTGTTATGTTTGTATCGTGTATTGTGTTTTGTATAGCGTTTGTATTGTGTTATGTTTGTATCGTGTATTGTGTTTTGTATAGCGTTTGTATTGTTTTATGTATTGACTGTATTGTGTTTTGTATAGTATTGTGTTTGTTTTGTATTCAATCAAATGTATTTATAAAGCCCTTTTTAAATCATCCGTTGTCACACAGTGCTGTACAGAAACCCAGTTTAAAACCCCAAACAGCAAGCAATGCAGATGTAGAAGCACAGTGGCTAGGAAAAACTCCCTAGAAAGACAGGAACTTAGGAAGAAACCTAGAGAGGAACCAGGCTCTGAGGGGTGGTCAGTCCTCTTCTGGCTGTGGCGGGTGGAGATTAGAAACCTAGAGGAACCAGGCTCTGAGGGGTGGCCAGTCCTCTTCTGGCTGTGCCGGGTGGAGATTAGAAACCTAGAGGAACCAGGCTCTGAGGGGTGGCCAGTCCTCTTCTGGCTGTGCCGGGTGGAGATTATAACAGAACATGGCCAAGATATTCAAACGTTCATAAATTACCAGCAGGGTCAAATAATAATAATCACAGTGGTTGTAGAGGGTGCAGCAAGTCAGCACCTCAGGAGTAAATGTCAGTTGGCTTTTCATAGCCGATCATTCAGAGTTAGAGACAGCAGGTGCGGTAGAGAGAGAGTTGAAAACAGCAGGTCTGGGACAGGTAGCATGTCCGGTGAACAGGTCAGGGTTCCGTAGCCCCAGGCAGAACAGTTGAAACTGGTGCAGCAGCAGGTGGACTGGGGACAGCAGGTGGACTGGGGACAGCAGGTGGACTGGGGACAGCAGGTGGACTGGGGACAGCAGGTGGACTGGGGACAGCAGGTGGACTGGATTGTTTGTATTGCAAGGAGTCATTAGGCCAAGTAGTCCTGAGGCATGGTCCTAGGGCTCAGGTCCTCTGAGAGAAAGAGAGAGCAAAGTTAAATTTACACAGGACCCCGGATAAGACAGGAGAAATACTCCAGATATAACAGACTGACCCTAGCCCCCCGACACACAAACTATTGCAGCATAAATACTGGAGGTTGTGTTGTAATGTGTTTTGTTTTGTGTTTTGTATTGTGTTTGTATTGTGTGTGTGGACCCCAGAAAGAGTATAGCTGTTGCTTCACCGACAGTGAATACTAATGATCCAACGACACTGAACTAAAATATAAACACAACATGTAAAGAGTTGGTCCCATGTTTCATGAGTTGAAATAGAAGATCCCAGAAATGTTCCAGACGCACAAACATATTATTTCTCTCAAATGTTGTGAACAAATGTGTTTCCCTCCCAGTTAGTGATCATTTCTTCTTTACCAAGATAATCCATCCACCTGACAGGTGTGGCATATCAAGAAGCTGATTAAACAGCATGATTATTACACAGGTGCACCTCGTGCTGGGTGGCAATAAAAGGCCTCTCTAAAATGTTTTGTCACACGATAACGCCACAGATGTCTCAAGTTTTGTATCTTAATTGTGTGTGTAGGAAAGCGAGGGGGTGGGATGGTAGAGACACACATATGCAAGCAAAATTGAAATCACGATGATATTGAAAATGTACCATAAGATTACATAAATTAGTGCTGGGTCAATCCCCCCCAACCCAATGGGCAAGGTTTTAATAACAACCAAAGACACTGGGTTGTTTTAACCCAGCAATATAGCCTGTTTGGATCTCTGTGTGGCATAAAATGTCTCATCACACACAGCTATGTCATGGGTAGTGATTCTATAGCGTGGAAACATTTCCAACTGGGGAGTAGGCTGGGCAATACCCTTGTCCTCACGATACGATATCACAATACTTAGGTACCGATACGATACAGTATGCATTGGGTTTCTCACGATTTTACATGTGTTATGATTCGATACTGTGATTTTATTGCGATTCGATGTTCTAAACGTATTTTTGCTCACCATATGTCTTGCTGCAGAGGGACGAGTGAGAGCCAGGAGAACACGAGTTTTGATCATGGAAATAAAAGTGCTGAAAACAAGCTGGCTCCCTATTTAAGAAGAAGATGGAGAACGCTATGACGTAATAAAATACTGTTTTGAGTTTTCGTGCAAGTACCGCCAATTAGCGCAAACAAATTATATTGTGATATTGTCAAAACAATACGACAAGGTATATCGTCAGAAATTATATTCTGATATGTAATTATCGACCCCCCCCCCTCACCCCCATCACTAGTTACTTATGGTTTTGTAACTTGGTGGCTTGCTTGGTATGGAGAGACCAGTGTGTCCCTAGTGGTCACATGAAAAGTCTATAAAGCTTCAGTGTTTGATCATGTGTTGCCTATTCCGTTGTGCTACTGAATGTCAGTCTGCATGCACATGTCTTCTCCCTTCTCTTCCTGACTGATAGGATGTTAATTATGTTGATGGAGGGCTATAGTTTTGGCTGCGTCCCAAAATTAGTAGTGCCCTATGGGCCCTGGTTAATAGTAGTGCACTATATAAAGAATAGGGTGCCATTTGGGATGCACACTTAGTCATAAAAAGCATATTGGTATGAAAAAAGGTCATCACTCTCATTTATGGACGGTTCCATGTCATAACAACGTCCCCGCTAATTGCTTCTTCTCATTTTGAGCTGCACTGGTACAAATCCAGTCATTGTAAGGGGCTTGTTAAGAGTCAAATAATTAATCACACACTCTCTCTCTCACTCTCTCTCTCTCTTTCTTTCTCTCTTTCGGTCTCTCTCTCTCACTCTCTTTCTTTCTCACTCTCACTCTCACTCTCTCTTTCGGTCTCTCTCTCTCACTCTCACTCTTTCTTTCTCACTCTCTCTTTCTTTCTCTCTCTCTCTCACTCTCTCTCACTCTCTCTTTCTTTCTCTCTCTCTTTGTCTCTCTCACTCTCTCGCTCTCTCTCCGTCTCTTCTTTCCTCTCCTCCCTCCACCCACCCTGTGACTCATCACCAGCTTTTAATCAGCGTGTTAAATGCATGTCCCTCTGAAAATGACTGATTTATGTTTTGTGTGAAAATGTAAAAGTAACTCCAGCATAGTGGTGATCTTGATGCTCAACAGATTTACTTAAAATTATGACTGATATAGATATTATACATCTACAGTTTCACGTTCTGACCCTAGTTCTTGTGTTATTTCTTGGTTTTAGTTGGTCAGGACGTGAGTTGGGTGGGCAATCTATGTTTTGTGTTTCTATGTTTTTTCTGTTTCTGTGTTCGGCCTGGTATGGTTCTCAATCAGAGGCAGGTGTCATTAGTTGTCTCTGATTGAGAATCATACTTAGGTAGCCTGGGTTTCACTGTTGGTTTGTGGGTGTTTGTTTCCGTGTCTGTGTTTGTCGCCACACAGTACTGTTTTGGTTTTGTTATTCACGGTATTCGTTTATTGTTTATGTATATCATTAGTGTTCAGTTTATGTCTTTTAAATAAACATCATGAACACTTACCACGCTGCACTTTGGTCCTCCTCTCCTTCAACGGAAGACAGCCGTGACAGAAACACCCACCAACAGAGGACCAAGCGGCGTGGTAACAGGCAGCAGCAACAGCAGCAGGAGAGGCAGCAATATTTAGAGAAATGGACTTGAGATTCTGGACGGCAAAGGACCCTGGGCAGAGCCAGGGGAATATTGCCGCCCCAAAGCGGAGCTGGAGGCAGCGAAAGCAGAGAGGCGGCATTATGAGGAGCTAGCACGGCAGTGCAGCTGGAAGCCCGAGAGACAGCCCCAAAAATTTCTTGGGTGGAGGCACACAGGGAGTGTGGCTAAGCCAGGTAGGAGACCTAGCTCCCTGTTTCGGCCGGGCTAGAGTGGGGATCGAGCCAAGTGCCATGAAGCCGGCTTTATGCATCTGGTCTCCAGGGCGTCTCCTCGGGCTGGTCTACATGGCACCAGCCTTGCGCATGGTGTCCCCGGTTCGCCTGCATAGCCCAGTGCGGGTTATTCCACCTTGCCTCACTGGCTGGGCTACTGGGAGCATTCAGCCAGGTAAGGTTGAGCAGGCTTGGTGCTCAGGAGCTCCAGTGCGGCTGCACGGTCCGGTCCATCCAGTGCCACCTCCACGCACCAGCCCTCCGGTGGCAGCCCCCTGCACCTGGCTGTCTCTCTGTCTTCTGTCTGCAGGTGCTCCTGCCTGTCCAGAGCCGCCGGAGTGGGTCTCCTGCCTGTCCAGAGAATGACAGATTTGTACCTTGTCAGCTCAGGGATTTGAACTTGCAACCTTTCGGTTCCTAGTCCAACGCTCTAACCACTAGGCTACCCTGCCGCCCCAAGGTTATTAAGGTTCCGCTTGTCACAAAGTGCCAACACAGCAATTGAAACCTCTTTTGCTTGAATTCATTATAAAAACATGAATATGTATGAAGGACTCGTTACTACTGAATGTTAAATTCACCTCTACACCCATCTGCCCTTCTCCCAGTCTTTACCTCTACACCATCTGCCCTTCCCCCAGTCTTCACCTCTACACCAATCTGCCCTTCTCCCAGTCTTCACCTCTACACTATCTGCCCTTCTCCCAGTCTTTACCTCTACACCATCTGCCCTTCCCCCAGTCTTCACCTCTATACCAATCTGCCCTTCTCCCAGTCTTCACCTCTACACCAATCTGCCCTTCCCCCAGTCTTCACCTCTACACCAATCTGCCCTTCCCCCAGTCTTCACCTCTACACCCATCTGCCCTTCCCCAGTCTTCACCTCTACACCATCTGCCCTTCTCCCAGTCTTCACCTCTACACCCATCTGCCCTTCTCCCAGTCTTCACCTCTACACCAATCTGCCCTTCCCCCAGTCTTCACCTCTACACCAATCTGCCCTTCCCCAGTCTTCACCTCTACACCCATCTGCCCTTCCCCCAGTCTTCACCTCTACACCAATCTACCCTTCCCCAGTCTTCACCTCTACACCCATCTGCCCTTCTCCCAGTCTTCACCTCTACACCAATCTGCCCTTCTCCCAGTCTTCACCTCTACACCCATCTGCCCTTCCCCCAGTCTTCACCTCTACACCAATCTGCCCTTCTCCCAGTCTTCACCTCTACACCAATCTGCCCTTCCCCCAGTCTTCACCTCTACACCAATCTGCCCTTCTCCCAGTCTTCACCTCTACACCCATCTGCCCTTCCCCCAGTCTTCACCTCTACACCAATCTGCCCTTCTCCCAGTCTTCACCTCTACACCAATCTGCCCTTCCCCCAGTCTTCACCTCTACACCAATCTGCCCTTCCCCCAGTCTTCACCTCTACACCCATCTGCCCTTCCCCCAGTCTTCACCTCTACACCAATCTGCCCTTCTCCCAGTCTTCACCTCTACACCCATCTGCCCTTCCCCCAGTCTTCACCTCTACACCAATCTGCCCTTCCCCCAGTCTTCACCTCTACACCCATCTGCCCTTCCCCAGTCTTCACCTCTACACCATCTGCCCTTCTCCCAGTCTTCACCTCTACACCCATCTGCCCTTTTCCCAGTCATCACCTCTACACCAATCTGCCCTTCCCCCAGTCTTCACCTCTACACCAATCTGCCCTTCCCCAGTCTTCACCTCTACACCCATCTGCCCTTCCCCCAGTCTTCACCTCTACACCAATCTACCCTTCCCCCAGTCTTCACCTCTACACCCATCTGCCCTTCCCCCAGTCTTCACCTCTACACCAATCTGCCCTTCTCCCAGTCTTCACCTCTACACCAATCTGCCCTTCTCCCAGTCTTCACCTCTACACCAATCTGCCCTTCCCCCAGTCTTCACCTCTACACCCATCTGCCCTTCCCCCAGTCTTCACCTCTACACCCTTCCCCCAGTCTTCACCTCTACACCCTTCCCCCAGTCTTCACCTCTACACCCTTCCCCCAGTCTTCACCTCTACACCCTTCCCCCAGTCTTCACCTCTACACCCTTCCCCCAGTCTTCACCTCTATAGGTGAGGTGAGTTTGGTACACATCCGGTGGATAGAGAGACGCTTATTATGTGCAACATAGGTGGGCCAAGCACAGGAAGCAGCTCTTTCAGTAGTTTAGTTGGAATAGGGTCCAGTATGCAGCTCGAAGGTTTAGAGGCCATGATTATTTTCATCATTGTGTCAAGAGATATAGTACTAAAACACTTGAGCGTCTCTCTTGATCCTAGGTCCTGGCAGAGTTGTGCAGACTCAGGACAACTGAGCTTTGAAGGAATACGCAGATTTGAAGAGGAGTCCGTAATTTGCTTTCTAATAATCATGATCCTTTCCTCAAAGAAGTTCATACATTTATTACTGCTGAAGTGAAAGCCATCCTCACTTGGGGAATCCTGCTTTTTAGTTAGCTTTGCGACAGTATCAAAAATACATTTTGGATTGTTCTTATTTTCCTCAATTAAGTTGAGAAAATAGGATGATCGAGCTGCAGTAAGGGCTCTTCGGTACTGCACGGTACGGTCTTTCCAAGCTGGTTTGAAGACTTCCAGTTTGGTGTGGCGCCCATTTCCGTTCCAATTTTCTCGAAGCTTCCTTCAGAGCTCGGGTATTTTCTGTGTACCAGGGAGCTAGTTTCTGATGAGAAATGTTTTTAGTTTTTAGGGGTGCAACTGCATCTAGGGTATTGTGCAAGGTTAAATTTAGTTCCTCAGTTAGGTGGTTAACTGATTTTTGTCCTCTGACGTCCTTGGGTAGACAGA
Organism: Oncorhynchus masou masou; assembly: GCF_036934945.1. Taxonomy (NCBI): domain Eukaryota; kingdom Metazoa; phylum Chordata; class Actinopteri; order Salmoniformes; family Salmonidae; genus Oncorhynchus; species Oncorhynchus masou. Next base: position 29,383 of record NW_027016680.1, read on the forward strand.
GGGAATCTGGAAAGACATCAAGGAATCTTTGTCTTGTCTGTGAATTTATAGCACAACGTTTGATGCTCCTTGGTTGGGGTCTGAGCAGATTGTTTGTTGCAAATGTAATGAAATGGTGGTCCCATAGTCCAGGATTATGAGGAAAAACAATAAGATCCACAACATTTATTCCATGGGACAAAACTAGGTCCAGAGTTTGACTGTGACAGTGAGTAGGTCCAGAGACATG
>NW_027016680.1:34611-50000 GCF_036934945.1 Oncorhynchus masou masou
TACTGTAGAACCAGCTGCTGTTCACATGGAGGACTGCACTCCCTGTCAGTCTGTCTGTACTGTAGAATCAGCTGCTGTTCACATGGAGGACTGCACTCCCTGTCAGTCTGTCTGTCTGTCTGTACTGCAGAGCCTGTTCACATGGAGGAAGACAGAACAAGCAGCCTCGCTGGGCCACACTTTACATGCATGGCAGGGTATAATTACAAGGCAGAGTGGAGATACTGGGGTCTATTTGTGGCTGAGAGGGACAAGTGATGCACATGTATACACACACACACACACACACACACACACACACACACACACACACACACACACACACACACACACACACACACACACACACACGCGCACACACACGCACACACACCATCAGCAGGACATTGTTTAGATAGAGGAATGAGGCTGCTCATTAGGAGGGTAGTATTATGTTCAGCAGCGTATTCCCCTCGGATGACAGACAGCACACTGACGATGCTGCCTACTGCTGCCTGCCAGCTTACTGCTCTGCCTGATTGCTTACTGCCTGGTCCGTGCCCTGTCTCCCTTTTTTTTTCCTGACTTGCCTACCTGTCTGCCTGGTTACTGCCTGCCAGCTTATAGCCTGTTCCCCGCCTGCCTCCCTGCTTTCTTCCTGCCTGCCTTGCTGACTGCCTCCCTGCTTTCTTCCTGCCTGCCTTGCTGACTGCCTCCCTGCTTTCTTCCTGCCTGCCTTGCTGACTGCCTCCCTGCTTTCTTCCTGCCTGCCTTGCTGACTGCCTCCCAGCTTTCTTCCGGCCTGCCTTGCTGACTGCCTCTCTGTTTTCTTCCTGCCTGCCTTGCTGACTGCCTCCCTGCTTTCTTCCTGCCTGCCTACTTACTGCCTGCCTTGCTGACTGCCTCCCTGTTTTCTTCCTGCCTGCCTTGCTGACTGCCTCCCTGCTTTCTTCCTGCCTGCCTACTTACTGCCTGCCTCCCTGACTGCCTCCCTGCTTTCTTCCTGCCTGCCTACTTACTGCCTGCCTTGCTGACTGCCTCCCTGCTTTCTTCCTGCCTGCCTACTTACTGCCTGCCTCCCTGACTGCCTCCCTGCTTTCTTCCTGCCTGCCTACTTACTGCCTGCCTTGCTGACTGCCTCCCTGCTTTCTTCTTGCCTGCCTACTTACTGCCTGCCTCGCTGACTGCCTCCCTGCTTTCTTCCTGCCTGCCTACTTACTGCCTGCCTCGCTGACTGCCTCCCTGCTTTCTTCCTGCCTGCCTACTTACTGCCTGCCTTGCTGACTGCCTCCCTGCCCCCTGCATGGCGACAGATGTTGCAGCTGGCTGGCTTTCATAAGCGCCAAGCCTGTGTTGTGAAGCCTACACTTCTCCATCTTCCATTTGGGCTCTGTATCATTTCCCCTTCCCTCTGCTGAACTATGACACGTTCATGTTGAATTCCAGGAAAAACATGGCTGTGAGACCTATTGTTGGGCTTAAATGTACAACAAAAATGATAGCCATGTTTTTTCAAAAATAAAAACGCTATTTTGGTGTATTTCTGAAGGTCATTCTAGACAGAATGTCTTGTGATAGAGTTGATATGTTCTCTACTACTGTAACTTTCACATGCTGTCATTCAGCTGGAATGGGCAGGCACCACAGGCAACAGGCTCCACAGGGTAGGGCTCAATACCATGTTATGTAGCCCAGACAGAGGCACTGCAGCCTGGGAGAGATGGACTGGTAGACTGGGAGTAGTGGTGAACATGGAGGGAGAGAGGAAGGGTAGGATGGCCCTCTCCTTTCCTGCTCTCTCCTCTCTTCTCCTCTCCTGCTCTCCCCTCCCCTGCTCTCCTCTCCTTTCCTCTCCTACTCTCATCACCTCCTCTGGTCTCCTACATTCTCCTCCTCCTTCTCCTCCTCCTATCCTTCTATCCTCTCTTCTCCTCTTTCCCATCTCTCCTCCCTTCTCCTCACCTCTCCTCTCCTACCTTCATATCTCCTCTCCTCCCGTCACCTCTCCTCTCTTCTCCTCTTCTCCATTCTCCTCTCCTCTCCTCCCTTCTCCTCTCCTCTTCTCCCTTCTCCTCTCCTATCCACTTCTCCTCTCCTCCCGTCACCTCTCCTCACCTCTCCTCTACTCCCTACAGTAACAACCTCCTCTCCTTCCTACAGTAACACCTGTAGCAACAACACCTGTAGCAACAACACCTGTAGCAACAACACCTGTAGCAACAACACCTGTAGCAACAACACCTGTAGCAACAACACCTGTAGCAACAACACCTGTAGCAACAACACCTGTAGCAACAACACCTACAGCAACAACACCTATAGAAACATCACCTATACAACAGCACCTACAGTAACAACACCTATACAACAGCACCTACAGTAACAACACCTATAGCAACAGCACCTATAGCAACATCAGCTACAGCAACAACACCTATAGCAACAGCACCTACACAACAGCACCTACAGTAAAAACACCTATAGCAACAGCACCTACACAACAGCACCTACAGTAACAACACCTATAGCAACATCACCTATACAACAGCACCTACAGCAACAGCACCTATAGCAAATGCACCTATAGCAACTACACCTATACAACAGCACCTACAGTAACAGTACCTATAGCAACAGCACCTACACAGCAGCACCTATAGCAACAACATCTATAGCAACTACACCTATACAAGATCACCTACAGCAGCAGCACCTATAGCAACAACATCTATGGCAACAGCACCTATGCAACAGCACCTATACAACAGCACCTACAGCAACAGCACCTATAGCAACAGCATCTATAGCAACAGCACCTATACAACAGCACCTACAGCAACAGCACCTATAGCAACAGCACCTATAGCAACTACACCTATACAACAGCACCTACAGTAACAACACCTATAGCAACAGCACCTATAGAAACATCACCTACAGCAACAGCACCTATAGCAACTACAACTATACAGCATCACCTACAGCAACAACACCTATAGCAACAGCACCTATACAACAGCACCTACAATAACAGCACCTATAGCAACAGCACCTATAGAAACATCACCTACAGCAACAGCACCTATAGCAACTACAACTATACAGCATCACCTACAGCAACAACACCTATAGCAACAGCACCTATACAACAGCACCTACAATAACAGCACCTATAGCAACAACACCTACAGCACCGTGTCTTCAGTGATGCTGTGGAATGTGGTAGTGGAGCTGTTTCTTTTGTTGGTTTCTCCTCTTTACTGTGGAAACTGTGTGTTTTTAGCTCCAGCCCTCATCACTGTATGTGATTGATTGTGGAGAGGGAGAGGGGGAGAGAGAGAGAGAGAGAGAGAGAGAGAGAGAGAGAGAGAGAGAGAGAGAATGCGTGTGTTCTAAAACTGAAGTATTTGATTGGTTCTTTTTATGTTCAAAGCTTTGGAATGTAGGTCAGATGAACATTTCTCCTGGATTGGTTAAATATACTTCCAATTCTCTCTTTCTCTCTCTCTCTCTCAAGTAAATCCTTCCTACATTAAGATGGCATGACTTGTTAATGTCTCGATGAGTATTGGATGACCTGTAAGTCTATTAGCGTTAATTGATGGGTCTTTTGACGTATTAGTTAGTTGTAATAGTCAGGGCGATGGATCAAACCCCCCCCACGTCTTAGTTGGTTGTGATAGTCAGGGCGATGGATCAAATCCCCCCCCCCCCCCCCACGTCTTAGTTAGTTGTAATAGTCAGGGCGATGGATCAAATTCAACCCCCCCCACGTCTTAGTTAGTTGTGATAGTCAGGGCGATGGATCAAATCCCCCCCCCACGTCTTAGTTAGTTGTAATAGTCAGGGCGATGGATCAAATCCCCCCCCCACGTCTTAGTTAGTTGTAATAGTCAGGGCGATGGATCAAATCCCCCCGTCTTAGTTAGTTGTAATAGTCAGGGCGATGGATCAAATCCCCCCCACGTCTTAGTTAGTTGTAATAGTCAGGGCGATGGATGAAATCCCCCCCCACGTCTTAGTTAGTTGTAATAGTCAGGGCGATGGATCAAATCCCACCCCACGTCTTAGTTAGTTGTAATAGTCAGGGCGATGGATCAAATCCCCCACGTCTTAGTTAGTTGTGATAGTCAGGGCGATGGATCGATTCCCCCCCCCCACGTCTTAGTTAGTTGTAATAGTCAGGGCGATGGATCAAACTCCCCCCCCACGTCTTAGTTATTGGTAATAGTTAGTTGTAGTAGTTAGGGCGATGGATCAAATCCCCCCCACATCTTAGTTAGTTTTAGTAGTTAGTTGTAATAGTTAGTTGTAGTAGTCAGGGCGATGGATCAAATCCCACCCACGTCTTAGTTAGTTGTAGTAGTTAGTTGTAATTGTTAGTTGTAGTAGTCAGGGCGATGGATCAAATCCCCCCCACATCTTAGTTAGTTGTAGTAGTTAGTTGTAATAGTTAGTTGTAGTAGTCAGGGCGATGGATCAAATCCCCCCACATCTTAGTTAGTTGTAGTAGTCAGGGCAATGGATCAAACCCCCCCCCAAGACTTAGTTAGTTGTAGTAGTTAGTTGTAATAGTTGTAGTAGTTAGTTGTAATAGTTAGTTGTAGTAGTCAGGGCGATGGTACAAATTCAACATAAACAGCGGTATATTGTTCCTCTTTGAAATCACAAAACTCATTAGAGGACTTCATCCCTGTGTAATTAGCCAGTGGTTTCCCCCATAGTCACCAGGTGTAACTCATTAGGGAACTTCATCCCTGTGTAATTAGCCAGTGGTTTCCCCCCATAGTCACCAGGTGTAACTCATTAGGGAACTTCATCCCTGTGTAATTAGCCAGTGTTTTCCCCCATAGTCACCAGGTGTAACTCATTAGGGGACTTCATCCCTGTGTAATTAGCCAGTGTTTCCCCCATAGTCACCAGGTGTAACTCATTAGAGGACTTCATCCCTGTGTAATTAGCCAGTGTTTCCCCCCATAGTCACCAGGTGTAACTCATTAGGGAACTTCATCCCTGTGTAATTAGCCAGTGTTTCCCCCCATAGTCACCAGGTGTAACTCATTAGGGGACTTCATCCCTGTGTAATTAGCTAGTGGTTTCCCCCATAGTCACCAGGTGTAACTCATTAGAGGACTTCATCCCTGTGTAATTAGCCAGTGTTTCCCCCCATAGTCACCAGGTGTAACTCATTAGGGGACTTCATCCCTGTGTAATTAGCCAGTGGTTTCCCCCCATAGTCACCAGGTGTAACTCATTAGGGGACTTCATCCCTGTGTAATTAGCCAGTGGTTTCCCCCGTAGTCACCAGGTGTAACTCATTAGGGAACGTCATCCCTGTGTAATTAGCCAGTGTTTTCCCCCATAGTCACCAGGTGTAACTCATTAGAGGACTTCATCCCTGTGTAATTAGCCAGTGGTTTCCCCCCATAGTCACCAGGTGTAACTCATTAGGGGACTTCATCCCTGTGTAATTAGCCAGTGGTTTCCCCCGTAGTCACCAGGTGTAACTCATTAGGGAACGTCATCCCTGTGTAATTAGCCAGTGGTTTCCCCCATAGTCACCAGGTGTAACTCATTAGAGGACTTCATCCCTGTGTAATTAGCCAGTGTTTTCCCCCATAGTCACCAGGTGTAACTCATTAGGGGACTTCATCCCTGTGTAATTAGCCAGTGGTTTCCCCCATAGGCACCAGGTGTAACTCATTAGGGAACTTCATCCCTGTGTAATTAGCCAGTGGTTTCCCCCATAGTCACCAGGTGTAACTCATTAGGGGACTTCATCCCTGTGTAATTAGCCAGTGTTTTCCCCCATAGTCACCAGGTGTAACTCATTAGGGGACTTCATCCCTGTGTAATTAGCCAGTGTTTCCCCCCATAGTCACCAGGTGTAACTCATTAGGGGACTTCATCCCTGTGTAATTAGCCAGTGGTTTCCCCCATAGTCACCAGGTGTAACTCATTAGGGAACTTCATCCCTGTGTAATTAGCCAGTGGTTTCCCCCATAGTCACCAGGTGTAACTCATTAGGGAACTTCATCCCTGTGTAATTAGCCAGTGGTTTCCCCCATAGTCACCAGGTGTAACTCATTAGGGGACTTCATCCCTGTGTAATTAGCCAGTGTTTTCCCCCATAGTCACCAGGTGTAACTCATTAGGGGACGTCATCCCTGTGTAATTAGCCAGTGGTTTCCCCCATAGTCACCAGGTGTAACTCATTAGGGGACTTCATCCCTGTGTAATTAGCCAGTGTTTTCCCCCATAGTCACCAGGTGTAACTCATTAGGGAACTTCATCCCTGTGTAATTAGCCAGTGTTTTCCCCCATAGTCACCAGGTGTAACTCATTAGGGAACTTCATCCCTGTGTAATTAGCCAGTGGTTTCCCCCATAGTCACCAGGTGTAACTCATTAGGGAACTTCATCCCTGTGTAATTAGCCAGTGTTTTCCCCCATAGTCACCAGGTGTAACTCATTAGGGAACTTCATCCCTGTGTAATTAGCCAGTGGTTTCCCCCGTAGTCACCAGGTGTAACTCATTAGGGGACTTCATCCCTGTGTAATTAGCCAGTGTTTTCCCCCATAGTCACCAGGTGTAACTCATTAGGGAACTTCATCCCTGTGTAATTAGCCAGTGGTTTCCCCATAGTCACCAGGTGTAACTCATTAGAGGACTTCATCCCTGTGTAATTAGCCAGTGTTTCCCCCCATAGTCACCAGGTGTAACTCATTAGGGGACTTCATCCCTGTGTAATTAGCCAGTGGTTTCCCCCATAGTCACCAGGTGTAACTCATTAGGGGACTTCATCCCTGTGTAATTAGCCAGTGTTTTCCCCATAGTCACCAGGTGTAACTCATTAGGGACTTCATCCCTGTGTAATTAGCCAGTGTTTTCCCCCATAGTCACCAGGTGTAACTCATTAGGGAACTTCATCCCTGTGTAATTAGCCAGTGTTTTCCCCATAGTCACCAGGTGTAACTCATTAGGGGACTTCATCCCTGTGTAATTAGCCAGTGTTTTCCCCCATAGTCACCAGGTGTAACTCATTAGGGGACTTCATCCCTGTGTAATTAGCCAGTGTTTCCCCCCATAGTCACCAGGTGTAACTCATTAGGGAACTTCATCCCTGTGTAATTAGCCAGTGGTTTCCCCCATAGTCACCAGGTGTAACTCATTAGGGGACTTCATCCCTGTGTAATTAGCCAGTGTTTCCCCCATAGTCACCAGGTGTAACTCATTAGGGAACTTCATCCCTGTGTAATTAGCCAGTGGTTTCCCCCATAGTCACCAGGTGTAACTCATTAGGGAACTTCATCCCTGTGTAATTAGCCAGTGGTTTCCCCCATAGTCACCAGGTGTAACTCATTAGGGGACTTCATCCCTGTGTAATTAGCCAGTGTTTCCCCCATAGTCACCAGGTGTAACTCATTAGGGAACTTCATCCCTGTGTAATTAGCCAGTGGTTTCCCCCATAGTCACCAGGTGTAACTCATTAGGGAACTTCATCCCTGTGTAATTAGCCAGTGTTTCCCCCCATCGTCACTAGATGGCGGTATGGATGTATTACTGCACCACCACTCTGAAAGCTCTTCCTTGTTTGTACAATTTGGGCAAGTCCAAGCATGCCTCTCAGGCCCCTGAATGGAAGTAACAAGCACACTACAAATAGCACTCTGTTCCCTATATAGTGCATTACTTTTGCCTTCTCGCTTTTTACCGGACTTTATTTCTCCAAAAGTGGGACTTTTATATTAATTCGGGAATACTTTTGATGCGATAATTAAAGTGTAAGATTGCAGTGCAGCCGTCATTCTGTTAATGGACCTCTGGTCTGAGTTGTTCTATGGTTCTATTTCTTTTTGTGGACAGTGTTAAAAGTTGTCCCTGTGCATAGAGTTGTATAGTTTATTTAACTTTGTAATCATTCATTTTTAGTATGACTTATATTTTGAAGTGAGAATTATGAACGTCAGCATCACTATGTTACCGTTGAATTGCCAATATACTGTAGTTTGGCATAATGTAAAGCAGCTATTGATTATTTTATAAAGTAGCATATTTATCTTCCATTGATTTGACATGATGATTACAACAGTTGTGTTGTATCTATACTGTAGATGCATGTCCAGTTTCAGGACCTCTGGAAAGTCTTCAGACCCCTTGACTTTTCCCTCATTTTGTTACGTTACAGCCCTGTGTATTAAATTACTTTTATTCCTCATCAATCTACACACTATACCCCAGAATGACATCACAATACCCCAGAATGACATCGCAATACCCCAGAATGACATCGCAATACCCCAGAATGACATCGCAATACCCCAGAATGACATCGCAATACCCCAGAATGACATCACAATTAACCCAGAATGACATCACAATTAACCCAGAATGACATCACAATACCCCAGAATGACATCACAATACCCCAGAATGACATCACAATTACCCCAGAATGACATCACAATTACCCCAGAATGACATCACAATACCCCAGAATGATCACAATTACCCCAGAATGACATCACAATTACTCCAGAATGACAAAGTGAAAAACAGTTATTTACATTTTTTTTTCACATTTATAACAAAATAAAAAACAGAATCCTTTTCCATCGATCTTCCTTGAGATGTTTCTACAACTTGATTGGAGTCCACCTGTGGTAAATTCAATTGATTGGCTCATACACCTGTCTATATAAGGTCCCACAGTTGACAGTGCATGTCAGGGTAACCGATGTGAAATAGCGTTTCAATCGGTGACGTCACTCGTTCTGAGACCTTGAAGTAGTTGTTCCCCTTACTCTGCAAGGGCCACGGCTTTTGTGGCGCGATGGGTAACGATGCTTCGAGGGTGGCTGTTGTCGATGTGTGAAAAGGGTCCCTGATTCGGGGCGAGGAGAGGGTCAGAAGCTGTTACATCAGAGCAAAAACCAAGCCAGCATGGGAAGCTGTTCATAGGATCGACATAGGATGAGCACTTGATCTGTTGAAAGCAGATTGTTTTCCTCCAAAACCCTGACTGGGAAACGTGCGTTTTGCACAACTAATGTGCCTGCTCTCTGTTTGGGATTACCCGGGTGTATGTGCTGTTCATTGAAAGGATGCACCTTCCTCTACCCTCCTCTACTCTCCTCTACCCTCCTACCCTCCTCTATCCTCCTACCCTCCTCTACTCTCATCTACTCTCCTACCCTCCTCTACCCTCTTCTAATCTCCTCTACCCTCCTCTACTCTCCTCTACCCTCCTCTACTCCCCTCTACCCTCCTCTACTCCCCTCTACCCTCCTCTACTCTACCCTCCTCTACTCTCCTCTACCCTCCTCTGCCCTCCTCTACTCTCCTCTACCCTCCTCTGCCCTCCTCTACTCTCCTCTACCCTCCTACCCTCCTTTACCCTCCTACCCTCCTCTACTCTCCCCTCCTCTCCTCTACCCTCCTCTACACTCTACTACCTTCTACCCTCCTCTACTCTCCTCTACCCTCCTATACTCTCCTCTACCCTCCTACTCTCCTCTACAATCTACCCTCCTCTACCCTCCTCTCCTCTACCCTCCTACCCTCCTCTACTCTCCCCTCCTCTCCTCTACCCTCCTCTACACTCTACTACCTTCTACCCTCCTCTACTCTCCTCTACCCTCCTATACTCTCCTCTACCCTCCTACTCTCCTCTACAATCTACCCTCCTCTACTCTCCTCTCCTCTACCCTCCTACCCTCCTCTACTTTCCTCTACCCTCCTCTATCCTCCTACCCTCCTCTACTCTCCTCTACCCTCCTCTACTCTCCTACCCTCCTCTACTCTCCTCTTCCCTCCTCTACCCTCCTACCCTCCTCTCCTCTCCTCTACCCTCCTCTACTCTCCTCTACCCTCCTCTACCTTCTTCTACTCTCCTCTACTCTACCCTCTTCTACTCTCCTCTACCCTCCTCTACTCTCTACTCTCCTCTACCCTCCTCTACCTTCTTCTACTCTCCTCTACTCTACCCTCTTCTACCCTCCTTTACCCTCCTACCCTCCTCTACTCTCCTACTTTCCTCTACCCTCCTACCCTCCTCTCCTCTACCCTCCTGTACACTCCTCTACCTTCTACCGTCCTCTACTCTCTACTCTCCTCTACCCTCCTCTACCCTCCTCTACTCTCCTATACCCTCCTCTACACTCTACCCTCCTCTACTCTCCTTTACCCTCCTACCCTCTTCTACTCTCCTCTACTTTCCTCTACACTCCTATATCCTCCTACCCTCCTACCCTCCTCTACTCTCCTCTACCCTCCTACCCTCCTCTACTCTCCTCTACCCTTCTCTACCTTCTTCTACTCTCCTCTACTCTACCCTCCTCTACTCTCCTCTTCCCTCCTCTACCCTCCTACCCTCCTCTCCTCTACCCTCCTCTTCTCTCCTCTATCCTCCTCTTCTCTCCTCTACCCTCCTCTACTCTACTCTCCTCTACTCTACCCTCTGACCCTCCTCTACTCTCCTCTACCCTCCTCTACCCTCCTACCCTCCTCTACTCTCCTCTATCGTCCTCTACCCTCCTCTACTCTCCTCTACCCTCCTACCCTCATACCTTCCTCTCCTCTACCCTTCTCTACCCTCCTCCCCTCCTCTACTATCCTCTACCCTCCTCTACTCTCTACTCTCCTCTACTCTCCTCTACCCTCCTACTCTCCTCTACCCTCCTACTCTCCTCTACCCTCCTCTACCCTCCTACTCTCCTCTACCCTCCTACACTCCTCTACTCTCCTCTACCCTCCTACTCTCCTCTACTCTCCTCTACCCTCCTCTACTCTCCTCTACTCCCTTCTACCCTCCTCTACCCTCCTACCCTCCTCTACTTTCCTCTACTCTCCTCTACCCTCCTCTACTCTCCTCTACCCTCCTCTACTCTCCTATGTTGGCAGAAGCCACTCAATGTTAGTGGTTGCTGTTTAACAGTCTGATGGCCTTGAGATAGAAGCTGTTTTTCAGTCTCTCGGTCCCTGCTTTGATGCACCTGTACTGACCTCTCCTTCGGGATGATAGCGGGGTGAACAGACAGTGGATCTGGTTTTGTTGTCCTTGATGATCTTTATGGCCTTCCTGTGACATTGTGTGGTGTCCTGGAGGGCAGGTAGTTTGCCCCCGGTGATGTGCTGTGCAGACCTCACTACCCTCTGGAGAGCCTTACGGTTGTGGGCGGGGCAGTTGCCGTACCAGGCGGTGATACAGCCCGCCAGGATGCTCTCGATTCTGTAAAGGTTTGTGTGTGCTTTTGGTGACAAGCCAAATTTCTTAATTCTCCTGAGATTGAAGAGGCGCTGCTGCGCCTTCTTCATGACGCTGTCTGTGTGGGTGGACCAATTCAGTTTGTCCGTGATGTGTACGCCGAGGAACTTAAAACTTACTACCCTCTCCACTACTGTCCCGTCGATGTGGATAGGGGGGTGCTCCCTCTGCTGTTTCCTGAAGTCCACAATCATCTGCTTTGTTTTGTTGACGTTGAATACATCATTTAAACATTCTCAGTGTAGGTTGGATAAAGTATGTAAACCCCTAGGCTAATGACTTCTCCAAAAGCTAATTGAAGTCAGGAGTCAGCTAACCTGGTGTTGTAACGTCTGCTTCCTGCTCACACTCTCACACACACAGATCTCCTGAATGCAGCTCACTTTCCAGATCCCAATCTCCTGAATTCTGATCACCTGTTCACACACCTGGAGGTCATTATCACACACTATTTAGTTCAGTTGTTTGCAGCCCATCGCTGTGAGGTATTGTTTGTTTTGGACACTTCTTTCGGAGTGCTGTTTTTCCCCGTGATTTTCTCCTTCTGTGTAGGACAGTTTTGGCCTCACTAACAACGCCTTTTGCCTATTCCCTGCCTGTACTTTAGGATTTCCTGTTATCAACCTATTGCCTGATCTCCGGGATGACGTTACTAGCCTTTTCCCTGTCTGTACTGTTGCCCTTTTTGGACCCCCTGTGTATGACCTTCTGTCTGCCCCTGGACCCAGCTACCTGCCCCCTCCTGTGGTCCTTTACAATAAACCCCTGCTGCGCCCTGCGCTCTCTGTCTCCCCTCGTGTTCAATACAGGAGTCCGATCAATGAGACAAGATTGGAGATGTTGGTTGGAGCTGCCTTGCCCTATAAAAAACACTCACAAAATCTGAGCATTGCCTGACGTGAACCATGTCTCGAACAAAAGAGATCTCAGAAGACCGAAGATTAAGAATTGTTGACTTGAAGCTGGAAAAGGTTACAAAAGTATCTCTAAAAGCCTTGATGTCCATCAGTCCACTGTAAGTTGTCTATAAATGGAGAAAGTTCAGCATTGTTGCTACTCTCCCTGGGAGTGTCCGTCCTGCAAAGATGACTGCAAGAGCACAGCTCAGAATGCTCAATGAGGTTTAGAAGAATCCTAGAGTGTCAGCTAAGTACTTACGGAAATCTCTGGAACATGCTAACATCTCTGTTGATGAGTCTACGATACGTAAAACACTAAACAAGAATGGTGTTCATAGGAGGACACCATGGAAGAATCCACTGCTGCCCAAAAAATACATTGCTGCACGTCTGAAGTCTGCAAAAGGGCACCTGGATGTTCCACAGAGCTACTGGCAAAATATTCTGTGGACAGATGAAACTACAGTTGAGTTGTTTGGAAGGAAACAACACTATGTGTGGAGAAAAAAAGGCACAGCACCAACATCAACCTCATCCCAACTGTAAAGTCTGGTGGAGGGAGCATCATGGTTTGGGGCATAAAAATGTATTCCTAAGTTTATCAAGACATTTTGCAGGAGAATATTTATCTCATTTTTATTTAACCCTTATAATTATCTCTCAACAGAAGTTGGGTGATACAACAGGACAACGACCCAAAACACAGAAGTAAATCAACAACAGAACGGCTTCAACAGAAGAAAATACGCCTTCTGGAGTGGCCCAGTCAGAGTCCTGACCTCAACCCGATTGAGATGCTGTGGCATGACCTCAAGAGAGCAGTTCACACCAGACATCCCAAGAATATTGCTGAACTGAAACAGTTTTGTAAAGAGGAATGGTCCAAAATTCCTCCTGACTGTTGTGCAGGTCTGATCCACAACTACAGAAAATGTTTGGTTGGGGTTATTGCTGCCAAAGGAGGGTCAACCAGTTATTAAATCCAACGGTTCACATACTTTTCCCACCCTGCACAGTGAATGTTTACACCGTGTGTCCAATTAACACATGAAAACGTATAATTGTCTGTTCTTAGTTTAAGCAGACTGTGTTTGTCTATTGTTGAGACCCTAGATAAAGATCTGTCTGTTTGTTCTTAGTTTAAGAGACTGTGTTTGTCTATTGTTGAGACTTAGATAAAGATTAGATCAAAATGTTATGACCAATTTATGCAGAAATCTCCAAAGGATTCACATACTTTGTCTTGCCATTGTACATCATCAGGCCTTTCTTTGAGGGCCTGGTTATAACCTTCACATGTCCCTGCAGGTCTGCAAGTCACCTTATGTAGGCTTGTACATCATCAGGCCTTTCTTTGAGGGCCTGGTTATAACCTTCACATGTCCCTGCAGGTCTGCAAGTCACCTTATGTAGGCTTGTACATCATCAGGCCTTTCTTTGAGGGCCTGGTTATAACCTTCACATGTCCCTGCAGGTCTGCAAGTCACCTTATGTAGGCTTGTACATCATCAGGCCTTTCTTTGAGGGCCTGGTTATAACCTTCACATGTCCCTGCAGGTCTGCAAGTCACATTATGGAAGCTTGTACATTGTAATTCGTATTGGAATCCAAACTGATATGTTAATCACCTGCAACCTGCATTCAGAATGACTACCAGGGTGAATACTGACATTACATTAGAAAACTGTATGAAAAATATCTAAACAGAAAAGTTACGAAACCAGAGTGAGGCCCCGTACACACATATACACATATACACATATATACACATATACACATATATACACATATACACATATACACATATACAGACTAGATAGTTTACTTTATTCTCTGCCTCCCTGCTGCTTCTTTTTCTTCTGTTTGATGGCAGACTGTGTCATCATGGCCTTCTTGGCCAGCCAACTACTTATCTTTGTGAAGCATACAATTTATCAACCAATCAAAAATATCCCTGCAATAGAGCATGCTGGGAAATATTATACACTGAGAATACCAAACATTAGGAACACCTTCAAGGTAATAATACTCTCCTTTTCCCTCTTCTACCCTCATGTCCTCTCCTCGCTCTCTCTCTCTCTCGCTCTCTCCTCTAACCTCCTCTCCTCTAACCTCTTCTCCTCAACTCTCATCTCCTCTAACCTCCTCTCCTCTACACTCCTCTCCTCACTCTCCTTTCCTCTGCTCTCTACTCTACTCAACTCTACTCTCACTCTCTCCCCCTCTACACTCCTCTCCTCTAACCTCCTCTCCCCTCTCTCTCTCTCTCTCTCTCTCTTTTCCTCTGCTCTCTTCTCTACTCTACTCTACTCTCACTCTCTCCTTCTCCTCCCCTCTACACTCCTCTCCTCTCATCTAATCTCTTCTCCTCTCCTCTCACCTCTTCTCCTCTCCTCTAACCTCCTCTCCTCTCTCTCTCTCTCCTCCCCTCTACCCCCTCTCTCTCCTTTCTTCTGCTCTCTTCTCTACTCTACTCTACTCTCACTCTCTCCTTCTCCTCCCCTCTACTCTCCTCTAACCTCTTCTCCTCTCCTCTCCTCTACCCTCCTCTACCCTCCTCTCCTCTACCCTCCTCTCTCCTTTCCTCTGCTCTCTTCTCTACTCTACTCTACTCTCACTCTCTCCCTCTCTCCCCCTCAACACTCCTCTCCTCTAACCTCCTCTCCTCTAACCTCCTCTCCTCTAAACTCCTCTCCTCAACTCTCCTCAACTCTCCTCTCCTCTCCTCTCCTCTCCTTTCCTCTGCTCTCTTCTCTACTCTACTCTACTCTCACTCTCTCCCCCTCTACACTCCTCTCCTCTCTCTCTCTCTCCTCCCCTCTACCCCCTCTCTCTCCTTTCCTTTCCTCTGCTCTCTTCTCTACTCTACTCTACTCTACTCTACTCTCACTCTCTTCCCCTCTACACTCCTCTCCTCTAACCTCTTCTCCTCTCCTCTCATCTCTTCTCCTCTCCTCTAACCTCCTCTTCTCTCTCTCTCTCTCTCTCTCTCTCTCTCCTCCCCTCTACCCCCCTCTCTCTCCTTTCCTCTGCTCTCTTCTCTACTCTACTCTACTCTACTCTCACTCTCTTCACCTCTACACTCCTCTCCTCTAACCTCTTCTCCTCTCATCTCTTCTCCTCTCCTCTAACCTCCTCTCCTCTTCTCTCTCTCTCTCTTCCTCTCCCCTCCTCTCCTCTACCCTGCTCTCTCTCCTTTCCTCTGCTCTCTTCTCTTCTCTAGTCTCACTCTCTCCCTCTCCTCT
>NW_027016681.1:0-22587 GCF_036934945.1 Oncorhynchus masou masou
TCTGGACTCAGGAGTGAACGGCCAGGTTACCTACAGTCTGGACCAGTATCAAAACTCTGTAGATGTCCTGGGGATGTTTGCTGTGGATGAAGAGTCAGGGTGGGTCACAGCCCTGAAGGAGCTGGACCGGGAGCAGCAGGACCAGTACTCAGTAGCAGTACTGGCTACAGACAGAGGGCATGACGGGAGGCTGAATACTGCTGCCACAGTGGAGGTGACGGTGGTAGACGTCAATGACAATCCTATGCACTTCACGGCAGAGGTGTTCAGGGCCAGCGTCAGTGAGGACATCCCCGTTCCTAGCAGGGCCATAACAGTCCTGAGGACCACCGACAGAGACTCTGAAGACCTCAACAAGCCAATCTGCTGTTTCATCACAGGTACTCTAGCTGGCTTGAGTAAACAGATTGTCTTTGAATTACAGAATGTTACAGGGGTGTTTGAGTTGTTTTGGATAAATTGTTTGTTACCCTGACTGTTAAATGTATTTTGCCTCTCAGGAGGTGATCCACGGGCTCAGTTTGACCTGGAGCACTCTCAGGGGGAGTGGAGGGTGGTGGTGAGGAGAGCTCTGGACAGGGAGGAGAGGGACAGTTACCTCCTGAACGTCACTGCTTCCGATGGAACGTCTGTGACCACAGCCACTGTGGAGATCAGTGTCCTCGATGCAAACGACAACAGTCCAGTCTGTGAGAGGGTAAGGGTTGGGCAGTGCAAAACGACAACAGTCCTGTCTGTGAGAGGGTAAGGGTTGGGCAGTACAAAACGACAACAGTCCTGTCTGTGAGAGGGTAAGGGTTGGGCAGTGCAAAATGACAACAGTCCTGTCTGTGAGAGGGTAAGGGTTGGGCAGTACAAAACGACAACAGTCCTGTCTGTGAGAGGGTAAGGGTTGGGCAGTGCAAAACGACAACAGTCCTGTCTGTGAGAGGGTAAGGGTTGGGCAGTGCAAAACGACAACAGTCCTGTCTGTGAGAGGGTAAGGGTTGGGCAGTACAAAACGACAACAGTCCTGTCTGTGAGAGGGTAAGGGTTGGGCAGTACAAAACGACAACAGTCCTGTCTGTGAGAGGGTAAGGGTTGGGCAGTGCAAAACGACAACAGTCCTGTCTGTGAGAGGGTAAAAACGGGTTGGGCAGTACAAAACGACAACAGTCCTGTCTGTGAGAGGGTAAGGGTTGGGCAGTGCAAAACGACAACAGTCCTGTCTGTGAGAGGGTAAGGGTTGGGCAGTGCAAAACGACAACAGTCCTGTCTGTGAGAGGGTAAGGGTTGGGCAGTGCAAAACGACAACAGTCCTGTCTGTGAGAGGGTAAGGGTTGGGCAGTGCAAAACGACAACAGTCCTGTCTGTGAGAGGGTAAGGGTTGGGCAGTACAAAGGCACTTAGAGAACATACTGTAACAGAGTGAAAGTACTTTTAAAAAAATGACCCTACGAAGTTTCTATGTAATATGAAGTCCAAAAGTTTCTATGTATTTTGTTGAGTTTCTTACAGAGTTGTTTACCTCATGTAACGCCCATGACTCCTCTACAGGCTCTCTATGCCCAGACAGTCCCTGAGAACGCTCCTGGAGGGAGGCTGGTCCTGCAAGTCTCTGCCATTGATGCAGACATCCAATCCAACGCTCAGATCTCATACACTCTCTCTGGAGATGGGGCTGATTACTTTAGCATTGAATCAGACACAGGTACTGTATATCAATCAAACATATAATCATCATGTTTGGTGAAAATTGTTCACCAAATGTTACCAGTAAATGTTCTAGGAGTGGAGCCTGTAGAACCTAAGACGTAGTTGTCTGTGCTGTGTGTTTTCTGAAGGCCGGCTGAGAACCCTGTTGCCGTTGGACCGTGAGGAGAGGGATGTGTACAGTCTACTGGTACAAGCGGATGACGGAGGACAGCGTTACTGCCAGGCTAATGTGGTGATAACAGTGGGAGATGTCAACGATAACGCTCCTAAGTTCACAGCTGACCCCTACCCAGTCACGGTCTTTGAGAACACTGAGATAAACACGTATGTGGCACAGCTACAGGCCACTGATCTGGATGCAGGTAAGAGGCATTAACTTACCAAAAAGTATTCATAAGATATATCCAGTTATTAGACAGAGCTAATTTCATAAATGTGCGGCGATATCACGATTTACGGATCAAATAGAATAGATATGCTGATGTAATGGATAAAGAGCCTTGACAAAAGTCCTAATTCACATTCAAAATAAATGGTTGGTGTGGTATACCTTTTGAAGTTAGTCTTGCAGAAGTTTCCAAAGTCATAAGCACTTGCTCTTTGTTGCAAGTAGTCAATTATGTAGTGAGACAGAGAATGAGGTCTGTGCTTTATCCTGGTATTAACGGAAGACACACACACATAGAAACACAAATGAACAAGGCCCAGGCTGATGGAATTATTCAACTGGAAAAAGATTGCTTTGATGATAAGCTGACAATGTTATTTAGTATGTTATTGACAGTAGTCCTTTCCTCTTAACAGTTAACAGTCAAGCCCAAATATTCCTCGAAATCCAATTAAACACCGGCAAGCTGTGTAAATAATATTTCCTCTCCAACCAAGCAACAGGAAAACAACAACAAAATAATGAAAGACTTCCTCTATATGGACTTAATGCAGTGAGTGATTGATACGGACAGTGCTTTTGTCCATTGGTCCTCAGCAATATGAGTTATGAGTTATATATGTTGACTTGAGTTTGCTTCAGTCAACAGCCCTAACCAAGGTGAAAACACACCCACACATGGTCTATATATATATATATATATATATATATATATACAGTATATATTTTAAAACACTTGCTAGTATGAAATTACAAGTGCATCTACTTTGCTGATTACTACTTTGAGGGAAAATGCACTTACTATGACTGTGAAATGTGGTTCTCTCACCTAGCTATCTTAAGATGAATGCACTAATATAAGCCACGCTGGATATGACACTATTTATTCCCTATTTAGTTCCCTACTTTTGACCAGGGCCCATAAGGGCCTGGTCAAATGTAATGTATTATGTTGTAGGGAATAGGGAGTATGCCATTTGGGACGCAACCTTTGGTTCTGTTCCCAGCAGAAAGAGTTTACTGTATGATGATGTAGTTGTGCAACAACAGTGTTGTTGTGTGGATTTTACAACAAATTGTTGTTCCAATATACCTCTAATTGACCTCTTACTGGTGCTTTTCAGCACTTCACATTGAGAAAGTATTGCTTTCCTTGGAGCCATTTGTATTTCGCCGGGATATTTCTCCATGGACTCCTACCTTGGACTTTCTGTATCTCCACTGGTGCCTGCTGTGATGGAGAGCCAGACAGACTTTAATCTGTGATAAGAGTTGAGTTATGCAGCATACTCCTCTCTTTCTTTGGTTGCATCATAAATGGCGGGAGTTGGGTTTCATTTGTGATGCCTGCCTGGCTGTATTCATCAGGGCCTGTTGTTGTGAGGCAGTCATGTCGTGCCCCAGCTGGGCCTCTATCATAAACAACCCTATTGTCTACACTAATCACAGACCTAAACACAGACCTGCCCAGAGGATGTCCATGTCATCACAGACAGACTCACTCTCCCTGGCCTCAATAACGCGCATCGTTCAGGATCAGTTAATGAAATGCCTTGTCATCTGATGACTGGAGGTCGTTGAGATCATGGAGAGATTTGGCCCCAATTCACTCAGCTGCCGTGCAGTTATCTTAACAAATGACTGTGGTCAGATATAGTATAATGGATATGCTTGGGCTGGGCAAGCTCGGGTCAAAATGCCATTGACCTCCCATTTCATCTGGATTGTTCATGTAGGATAGAGTGGAGATGGCTGTGCGTTTATTAACTCTCTGTCCCTCTCCCTCTCTCTAGGAAACAACAGCAGGATCCTGTATTCCTTTGAGGACTCAGCCGATGGCCGGTTCTCCGTCCAGCAGCATTCAGGGCTGGTCCGTGTGGAGCGACCCCTGGTGAGAACCCAGGCTGGGTACACGCTGCGTGTCCGAGCCACAGACCAGGGCTCACCCAGAAGACTGTCCTCTGTCTGCTCCGTGCTGGTCTCTGTGCTCAGCTTCAACGACAGACCCCCGGCCTTCCAAAACAGGGACTATGGCGTCACGGTGTCAGAGGACGTCACCTTGGGGACCCAGGTGGTCAGGGTGTTTGCGGCTAGCGGAGACCCCAAGGCCACCGCTGACATCACCTACTCCATCGTCAACGGCAACGAGCATGGGATGTTCAGCATGAACTCACACACCGGTAGCTATACTATAAATGTCAACTTTATTGTTTATGACATGAATGGAGGATTGCCATTGAAAAGGCTGTCCTAGTCATGTGAGTTTAGTGTCCCTTTACTGAGCGTATGTATGTGTGTCTACAGGTGACATATTTGTGACCAAGGCTCTGGATTATGAAGCGACCCATGAGCACTATTTGACAGTACAGGCCTCGGACAAAGGCAGGACGAGCCAAGGTGACATTGCCACGGTAACCATCTACTTGACAGATGTCAATGACAACTCGCCTGTCTTCAGCCAAGAGGTGTACTCTGCTGTGATCAGTGAAGATACCGACATGGGCCTGACCATGTTGACGGTGAGTGTCCAGTGGTATTAAAACCCCAATCACTATAAATTAAACATTTTCAAACTTTGATTTGAACTCAAATGCTCTGTAGAAAGAAAGGGAAATCCTGCAGTGTCATTTTACTAGAAAACGTCTGATGCACTATTGTTACTAGTGTTAACATGTCCATTCATGCACTCTGTTCTTTGTTGTTAAGGTGATGGCTGATGACATTGATGGTCCCTCCAACAATCACATCCACTTTTCAATCATCAAGGGCAACCAAGCCGGGCCCTTCACCATAGACACGGTCAGCGGTGAGGTGAAGGTTGTTTGCCCGTTAGACCGAGAAAAGGTAGCTAACTAACTTTCCACGTTCTTCCCATGTTCCTCTCATTCCACAGGGCACAATTAACACTCCAATTATCAGTTTGAAGCAGACAAGTATTGGCAATGTTACAAGCCTCAATTGTTTTTAATTACTCACAAAGTCTAGAGTAGATTTTTTCCCCACCCCTTTACTCTGTGTTAAACTAGGTGCCTGCGTACACTCTGACGGTACTGGCATCAGACAGTGGGAGTCCATCCAGATCCAGCAGTGCCCTGGTCAACATTGACGTGTCGGATGTGAATGATAATGCGCCTGTGTTTTCTGAGGCTGACTACAGCCTTGTCATCCAGGTAAGACAGACAGGTCAGAGGTAGACATGCCACGGAGAGATGAGAGAGAGATTTAAATCTGACAACACTGACTACACTTCTTAAATGAAGTGAGGTTTAGCTGAAGGGTGCAAGTTAACTGAAGACGCCTCAGAAATGTTATTGGGTGCCATAGAGTTGCACTTGAAGCAGATGAGTGTAAGGAATAGTGTGAGGTACAGATACAGGATGTATAGCTGAGAAGAGAAAGGATAAACGAGGGAGCTTCATTAAGCCTCTGAACAGTAGCTCCTGAATCAACATCGAAAGGCATGGATATGGAATCTCTCTCCCTCTCTCTCTCTCTCTCTCTCTCTCTCTCTCTCCCCTCTCTCTGTCTCTCGTCCTCCCTCTGTCCCCATCTTTCTTTCCTTCTCCACTCTCTACCCCAGGATAGTGTCCCAGTAGGGAGCAGTGTTCTCAAGCTGACTGTAACAGATAGGGATGCCTCCCACAACGGCCCCCCATTCTCCTTCACTATCCTTGGGGGAGATGAGGGAGGCTCCTTCCTAATAGACCCCCAGGGAACCCTCAGGACCACCACACTGCTGGACCGCACAGTAAAGGACCACTACATACTACATGCTCAGGTTGGACTACATTCATAAAATGCTAATTAGGCTAACAGTAGTATTACATTTTTCTGATATATGTTTTGTTCTTGATACAGTAAATTATTAGTAATAGATCAACCATTGATGTATATCTGCTGTCTGTATCAGGGAGCACCAGACACGGCCATAAGCAAACAGGGAAACGCTCATCCAGAGGAGGTGCTCCTAGTGGCCGGGGACTTTAATGCAGGGAAACATACATCAGTTTTACCTCATTTACCTCGGCCAGGTCGCAGTTGCAAATGAGAACTTGTCCTCAACTAGCCTACTTGGTTAAATAAAGGTGAAATAAAATACAATTTCTACCAGCATGTTAAATGTGCAACCAGAGGGAAAAAAACTTGAGACCACCTTTACTCCACACACAGAGATTACAAAGTACAAAGCTCTCCCTCGCCCTCCATTTGGCAAATCTTACCGTAATTCTATCCTCCTGCCCAGTGAGACGAGCCTACCAGATGAGCTAAATTACTTTTAGGCTCGCTTCGAAGCAAGTAACACTGAAACATGCATGAGAGCATCAGCTGTTCCGGATGACTGTGTGATCCCGCTCTCCAAAGCCTACGTGAGTAAGACCTTTAAACAGGTCAACATTCACAAGGCCGCAGGGCCAGAAGGATTACCAGGACTTGCCTCTGCAACTGGATCCTGGACTTCCTGACGGGCCGACCCCAGGGTGGTAAGGGTAGGTAACAACACATCTGCCACGCTGATCCTCAACACGGGGGCCCCTCGGGCTGCGTGCTTAGTCCCCTCCTGTACTTCCTGTTCACTCATGACGGCATGGCCAGGCATGACTCCAACACCATCATTAAGGTTGCCGATGACGGTGGTAGGCCTAATAACCGACAACGATGAGACAGCCTATAGGGAGGAGGTCAGCTACAGGACAACAACCTCTCCCTCAACGTGATCAAGACAAAGGAGATGATTGTGGACTACAGCTAAAGGAGGACCGAGCACATGCCCCCATTCTCATCGACAGGGCTGTAGTGGAACAGGTTGAGAGCCGCAAGTTCCTTGGTGTCCACATCACCAACAAACTATCATGGTCAAAACACACCAAGACAGTTGTGAAGAGGGCACGACAAAGCCTCTTCCCCCTCAGGAGACTGAAAAGATTTAGCATGGGTCCTCAGATCCTCAAAGTTCTACAGCTGCACCATTGAGAGCATCCTGACTGCATCACTGCCTGGTATGGCAACTGCTCGACTTCCAACCACAAGGCACTACAGAGGGTAGTGCGTACGGCCCAGTACATCACTGGGGCCAAGCTTCCTGCCATCCAGGACCTCTATACCATGCGGTGTCTGAGGAAGGTCCTAAAAATGGTCAAATACACCCTAGTCATAGACTGTTCTCTCTGCTACCGCATGGCAAGTGGTACCGGAACACCGAGTCTAGGTCCAAAAGGCTTCTTAACAGCTTCTACCCCCAAGCCATAAGACTCCTGAACAGCTAATCAAATGGCTACCCATGTTCACTGAAAACACAGGAATGTATGAGGGAGCACCAGTAGGTTCACCGGAAACACAGGAATGGTTGAAGGGTCGTATACCTGCTGTCTGTATCAGGGAGCACCAGTAGGTTCACTAGAAACACAGGAATGGTTGAAGGGTCGTATACCTGCTGTCTGTATCAGGGAGCACCAGTAGGTTCACTAGAAACACAGGAATGGTTGAAGGGTCGTATACCTGCTGTCTGTATCAGGGAGCACCAGTAGGTTCACTAGAAACACAGGAATGGTTGAAGGGTCGTATACCTGCTGTCTGTATCAGGGAGCACCAGTAGGTTCACTAGAAACACAGGAATGGTTGAAGGGTCGTATACCTGCTGTCTGTATCAGGGAGCACCAGTAGGTTCACTAGAAACACAGGAATGGTTGAAGGGTCGTATACCTGCTGTCTGTATCAGGGAGCACCAGTAGGTTCACTAGAAACACAGGAATGGTTGAAGGGTCGTATACCTGCTGTCTGTATCAGGGAGCACCAGTAGGTTCACTAGAAACACAGGAATGGTTGAAGGGTCGTATACCTGCTGTCTGTATCAGGGAGCACCAGTAGGTTCACTAGAAACACAGGAATGGTTGAAGGGTCGTATACCTGCTGTCTGTATCAGGGAGCACCAGTAGGTTCACCGGAAACACAGGAATGGTTGGAGGGTCGTATACCTGCTGTCTGTATCAGGGAGCACCAGTAGGTTCACTAGAAACACAGGAATGGTTGAAGGGTCGTATACCTGCTGTCTGTATCAGGGAGCACCAGTAGGTTCACTAGAAACACAGGAATGGTTGAAGGGTCATATACCTGCTGTCTGTATCAGGGAGCACCAGTAGGTTCACTAGAAACACAGGAATGGTTGAAGGGTCGTATACCTGCTGTCTGTATCAGGGAGCACCAGTAGGTTCACTAGAAACACAGGAATGGTTGAAGGGTCGTATACCTGCTGTCTGTATCAGGGAGCACCAGTAGGTTCACTAGAAACACAGGAGTGGTTGAAAGGGAAAGGGGGATACCTAGTCCGCTGTACAACTGAATGTGTTCAACTGAAATGTGTCTTCCGCATTTAACCCAACCCCTCTGAATCAGAGAGTTGCAGGGGGCTGCCTTAATCGACATCCGCTTAATTGGCACCCAGGGAATAGTGGAAGGGTAGTATACCTGCTGTCTGTATCAGGGAGCACCAGTAGGTTCACTGGAAACACCTGGAATGGTTGTAAACTTCTGTGATCATAACAGAGTTTGTACAGATTGCCCTAATTTCAGTATTGATTCTCTCCTTTAATCCCAGAGTTTGTACAGATTGCCCTCATTCCAGTATTGATTCTCTCCTTTAATCCCAGAGTTTGTACAGATTGCCCTAATTTCAGTATTGATTCTCTCCTTTAATCCCAGAGTTTGTATAGATTGCCTTGACAGTATTGATTCTGTCCTTTGATCCCAGAAGCAGCAGTGACTCAAAGTCCACCAACTCCCCCCTCTGGTCATCAATGGCACTTGCAAGCCTGTTATTTTATCCTCTTATCCTGAGTGATTATAGTGATAGGTTGTAATGATGTAATGGTTGTGGTTCTGTTGTGTTTCCTCAGGTGCTAGACAGTGGCAGACCACCAATCCTGGCCTCCACAGTGATCAATATCAGGGTGATCCAAGAGAGCCTCCACCCCCCTGCTATCCTCCCCCTGGAGGTACTCATCTCCACCCCAGGAGAGGCCTATCCGGGTGGGGTGCTGGGTCAGATCCGAGCCACTGACCAGGACCTCTATGACTCTCTGACCTACAACCTCCAGCCCAATTTAGCCAATACACTACTGTTCTCCCTGTCCCCCTCAGATGGCCGTCTGGTGACCCGGCCGGGTCACGTCCTCAAGCTGGGCCATTACCTGCTCAACGTCACTGTTACTGACGGACGCTTCACCACGGCAACCAGTGTCAGTGTGCACGTCCACCAGGTGACCAAGCGCATGCTGGAGAGCTCCGTGGCCGTCCGTCTGGCTGGGGTGGGCCCCGAGGAGTTCGTAGGGGAGCACTGGAGGGGCTTCCTGAGGGCACTGCGCCTGGTGGCAGGGATCAAGAGGAGTGATGTCCAGCTGGTCAGTCTGCAGCCCTGTGAGCCCCCTGGTAGCCTGGATGTCCTGCTGGCTCTGGAGCGGTCACCTCCCGGTAGCCCCCTGACCACTACCAAGGACGGGATCCTCCTTCGTAAGCTCAATGCCTCTGTGGGTGCAATCCAGGAGGTTACAGGCCTCCGCGTGGTCAGGGTGTTCAGGAAGCTATGTGCAGGCTTGGATTGTCCTGCCATGCTCTGTAGTGAGGTGGTCACCCTGGACCAGAACTTCCTGACCACCTACAGCACGGCTAGACTCAGCCTCATCACCCCGCCACATCACAGATCTGCTGTGTGCCTCTGTAAAGGTACACCACACATCACGCATCACACGCATCACACACATCACCACACACACCTCACACACCACACAACACCACATCACACACATCATCACACCTCACATCACACATCACACCACACACATCACACACACCACACATCACACACCACCACACATCACACACCACCACACTGCCACATACCACACACCACCACATCACACACCACCACACACCACCACACATCACACACCACCACACATCACACACCACCACACATCACACACCACCACCACACACCACCACATCACACCACCACACATCACCACCACCATCACACACCACCACACATCACACACCACCACACATCACACACCACCACATCACACACCACCACATCACACACCACCACACACACACACCACACATCACACACCACCACACATCACACACCACCACACATCACACACCACCACATCACACACCACCACATCACACACCACCACACATCACACACCACCACACACCACACCACACATCACACACACACCACACATCACACACCACCACATCACACCACCACATCACACACCACCACACATCACACACATCACACACCACCACATCACACACCACCACACATCACACATCACCACATCACCACATCACACACCACCACACATCACACATCACCACATCACACACCACCACACATCACACACCACCACACATCACACACCACCACACATCACACATCACCACATCACACCACCACATCACACACCACCACACATCACACATCACACACCACCACACATCACACACCACCACAAATCACACATCACCACATCACACCACCACATCACACACCACCACACATCACACATCACCACATCACACACCACCACACATCACACACCACCACACTGCCACATACCACACACCACCACATCACACACCACCACACACCACCACACATCACACACCACCACATCACACACCACCACACACCACCACACATCACACACCACCACACATCACACACCACCACACACCACACACCACCACACACCACACACCACCACACATCACACACCACCACACATCACACACCACCACACATCACACACCACCACACATCACCACATCACACACCACCACATCACACACCACCACACATCACACACCACCACACATCACACACCACCAAACACCACCACACATCACACACCACCACACATCACACACCACCACACATCACACACCACCACATCACACACCACCACACATCACACATCATCACATCACACACCACCACATCACACACCACCACACATCACACATCACCACATCACACACCACCACACATCACACACCACCACCACACATCACCACATCACACACATCACACACCACCACACATCACACATCACCACATCACACACCACCACACATCACACACCACACACCGCGCACACCACTACACAACACACCAACACACATCACTCATCACATATCGTCAAGTTATCGATAAAACAATAGAAGTCGTCCAATACACTACATTCCGGCTGCATCCCAAATGGCACTTTTTTCCCTACAAAAAGTAGTGCATTGTATAGGGAATGGAGTGCCATTTAGGGTGTGTCCTCTCCCTTATTGTAATGATTTGAGATGTCCGGTAATAGGTGGTGAGTGTCCTGTGTTGAAGCTCTGTGAGGGGAAGCCCTGTCCTGAGGGATGTGTGTCCAACCAAAGAGAGGGACCATACAGCTGTATCTGTCCACCTGACCAACAGGGAGACTGCTCAGGTACTGTCTGGCACTCAAACAACCAAACAGATCATCAGCCAAGAAAGTGTTCCAATGACTGTTTCTTTAGTCTAACTTTGCTAGACATTATTCTCACATTCAAGATGAATAGAATGGCTCCTGTTTCTTCAGATCCGATATAACCATTACTTCAGGCACCAGCAGAACAGATATTAGTAACAGAGATGTAAGATGTCACATAACTGGTCCATCTATATGTTATTTTTAAACCACAGGAGGTCAGTCTCTACGGTTCAGTGGGAAGGGTTACATCAGGTACCGTCTGATGGAGAACCGCTATAGAGAGAAGATGAAACTGTCTCTCAGACTGAGAACCTTGTCCCACCATGCCACTCTCCTGTTTGCCAGAGGAACAGACTACTGCATTCTAGAGGTAGGTCTATGGTCTATGGACAAGTCCCAGATGGCACCTATTCCCTATATAGGGCTCTGGTCAATAGTACTGCACTATTAAATAGTAGGGCACAAGTTGTTGTTGGTTGTTCAGTTAGGGAAATCAATAATTACATTTGAATAAAACAGGCCATAAACTCAGGATTTAAACTTTGAGAAGAAATGACAGTGAATACAGTCACTACAACACTATACTGTACACATGTAGAGACACTCACATGCCTCATTGGAAAATAGTATGTGTTTAGTCAGTATTCTCTAACATGACATTGTCTTGTGTTCAAAATGGCACCCTACTCCATCTATACAATTGATTAGGTACACCAATCTAGTACCGGGTCGGACCCCCTGTATCTATGAAGGGGTGCACCTGGTCAGCAACAATGTTCAGTTACGCTGTGTAGTTCAAATGTTGCTCAATTGGTATTAAGGGACCTAACGTTTGCCAGGAAAACATTCCCTACACCATTACACCACTGCCACCAGTCTGTACCGTTGACACCAGACAGGATGGGCCATGAAGTAATGCTGCTTATGCCAAATCCTGACTGCCGTCAGCATGACGCAACAGGAACCGGGATTCGTGAGACCAGGCAACGTTCCTCCACTCCTCAGTTGTCCAGTGTTGGTGAGGCCGTGCCCACTGGAGGGGCTTCTTCTTGTTTTTAGCTGATAGGAGTGGAACCTGCTGTGGTCGTCTGCTGCAATAGTCCGTCTGTGACAAAGACCGTCAAGTTGTGCGTTCTGAGGTGCCGTTCTGCACACCACTGTTGCAATGCGCCGGTATTTGTCCGCCTGTTAGCTTGTACAATACTTGCTATTCTCCTTCAACCTCTCATCAACAAGCTGTTTTCGCCCACAGGACTGCCGCTGAATGGATGTTTTTTTGTTTGTCGCACCATTGTCGGTAAACCCTAGAAACCATTTTCGTGAATGGGGTGGTGTACCTAATTAACTGGCCCCTGAGTGCACTATATAAGAATATTTTTACGTGCTATGTACTTCAGCACTCGGCGGTCCTGTTCTGTGAGCTTGTGTGGCCTACCACTTCACGGCTGAGCTGTGTTGCTCCTAGATGTTTCCACTTCTCAATTACAGCACATACAGTTGACCGGGACTGACTTGTTGGAAAAGTGCCATTCTATGACGGTGCCACTTTGAAAAGTCTCTTAGCTTTTCAGTAAGGCCATTCTACTGCCAATGTTTGTATATGGAGATTGCATGGCCGTGTGCTCAATTTTATATACCTGTCAGCAACGGGTGTGGCTGAAATATCCGAATCCACTAATTTGAAGGGTTGTCCACATACTTTTGTATATATAGTGTATATAGAATCGTGGGAATCGCAATACATATCGAATCGGTACCAAAGTATAGTGATGATATCATATCACGAGGTCCCTGGCAATTCCCAGGCCTAACAGCCATTTCCCAGGCCTAACAACCATTTCCTAGGCCTAACAGCCATTTCCCAGGCCTAACAACCATTTCCCAGGCCTAACAGCCATTTCCCAGGCCTAACAGCCATTTCCCAGGCCTAACAGCCATTTCCCAGGCCTAACAGCCATTTCCCAGGCCTAACAGCCATTTCCTAGGCCTAACAACCATTTCCTAGGCCTAACAGCCATTTCCCAGGCCGAACAGCCATTTCCCAGGCCTAACAACCATTTCCTAGGCCTAACAGCCATTTCCCAGGCCTAACAGCCATTTCCCAGGCCTAACAGCCATTTCCCAGGCCTGACAGCCATTTCCCAGGCCTGACAGCCATTTCCCAGGCCTGACAGCCATTTCCTAACAGCCATTTCCCAGGCCTGGCCTGACAGCCATTTCCCAGGCCTGACAGCCATTTCCCAGGCCTGACAGCCATTTCCCAGGCCTGACAGCCATTTCCCAGGCCTGACAGCCATTTCCCAGGCCTAACAGCCATTTCCCAGGCCTGACAGCCATTTCCCAGGCCTGACAGCCATTTCCCAGGCCTGACAGCCATTTCCCAGGCCTAACAGCCATTTCCCAGGCCTAACAGCCATTTCCTATCTTTATGTACCCACTCCTGCCCCCAGATAGTGGACGGAAGGCTGCAGTGCCAGTTTGACTGTGGCAGTGGCCCAGGCATCGTCTCTATCCACAGTGCCCAGGTCAGTGATGGTCAGTGGCACACCGTATCCCTTGAGGTAAACGGCAACCACGCCATGCTGGTTCTGGATCAGCTCTACACGGCCTCGGGCACGGCACCAGGCACACTCCGCTCCCTCAACCTGGACGGAAGCCTGTTCCTGGGTGGTGTTTCTGAATCCGACCAGCAGAGGACAGCAAAGACAGCCTCACAGCATTTGCCAGTGTCTCACAGTCGTGATCTTCAGGGTTGTATTGAGGCAGTCAGGTATTTGATGTTTCCCTCCATTTTGTCAACCTTTTTGTTTATTTATTTTTGTAATGTGATTTGTGACAAACTTGCTTGTGAAATGACTAAATAACTGTTGATTTTATTTTGTCAGGTTTAATGGCTATGATCTGAACCTGGACACTGAGGCCCAGGCCCATGTTTTAGTAGAGGAGGTGGTGGGGGTGGAACCAGGCTGTGGGGCCCTCCCTGCTCCAGACTGCTCCTCTCAGCCCTGTATGAATGGAGGAACCTGCTCCACTCTGCCTCATGGAGGTAGGAGACAGACACCATTTATTGCCATAGATAAATCCCCATACAGTCCTATTCACAGTCTATATATATTATTTTGTACATTATACACTTGTTTCTATTGCAGGTTACTTCTGTAAATGCAGTGACTTGTTCATGGGGTCTCACTGTGAGGTGGCAGCTAGCCCCTGTTCCTCCAACCCCTGTCTATATGGAGGAACCTGTGTGCTGGACAACCAGGACTTTTACTGCCAGTGTAGAGGACAGTACTCAGGACCA
The DNA here is from genome assembly GCF_036934945.1 of Oncorhynchus masou masou. Taxonomy (NCBI): domain Eukaryota; kingdom Metazoa; phylum Chordata; class Actinopteri; order Salmoniformes; family Salmonidae; genus Oncorhynchus; species Oncorhynchus masou. The sequence continues at coordinate 14,906 of NW_027016681.1, forward strand.
CGGTACATAGAGCAGTTACCCATTATGAACTGAAATTTGGAATAATGTGTCCCAAATGGCACCTTATTCCTTTGTAGTGCACTACTTTTGACCATGACCCTTAGGGTTCTGGTTGAAAGTAGTGCACTGTATAGGAAACATGGTGTCAGTTGGGACATTACCAATCGTGACCTTGAGATTGTATTTGACATCTTGGTAAAAAATGAGTTATTCACATAGAGTTGCTCATTAGGTGGTCCTTTACATGTGAGATCTGTCAGAGATGTTCTAAAGTCAATTTACAATGAAAAATCTGAATGTTCTTTGTGCGCAAGCACCTTTTAACTTATTTCTTTGAGGGTTGTATCTGCAATCCAATCACACAATGCTGGGCTGCCAATCAAAATGAACTGTATGTAAGGTCATATACTTATTGAGTCATGAAAGAGGAAGACATCACAAAATAGTTCTGGGACTTGAAAAATACTCAAACTATACATTTTACAGGTAGGACCTTATAGTTCCAAGTTCTTGATTATTCATATCATGGGTTCTAGTCCCAGGTCTTTGATTATTCATATCATGGGTTCTAGTCCCAAGTCCTTGATCATTCATATCATATGTTCTGGTCCTCTTTTTCCCAGCACTTAATAAATACAGGTGCCTTAGGGCATGTTTAGGGCTGCTTTTGTCATGTTCTATATCAATACGAAAACCTCCAAGGAAGAGGTATTTCACAAAAATGTCAAACTTACCACATTTTATTTATAACTAGCAAGTAGTTTACTGACTTTGGGTGTCAGAGACCAGACACACATATCAGTTTACTCATCCAGAGCTAAGCTTTAGCAATGCTGCTAGTTATCCATAGGATATAGTGTATTTGTCATTTTCGAGAGCTATCGCTTTAAGAAATGTGTGATGAACATGAATTAATATATTTGATGATGTGATTAGAAAGAAGGAAGGCTATTTTCTTTATTTAATCATTAAATGTCTGTACTTTTCTATGGAAATGTGAATTATTTTAACATTCCGTGCCAGATATAACCTTCCCTCTGGGCACAGACCTCAGTTCAACACAGAAACATCTCATTTACAGAAGTATTCACACCCCTGAGTCAATACTTTGTAGAAGCCCCTTTGGCAGTGATTACAGCTGTGAGCTTTTCTAGGTAAGTCTTTCCACACCAGAATTGTACAACATTTTGCCATTATTAATTTCAACATTCTTCAAGCTGTCACATTGGTTGTTGATCATTTTTATTTTTTAAATTTTTTATTTCACCTTGATTTAACCAAGTAGGAAGTTGAGATCAAGTTCTCATTTACAACTGTGACCTGGTCAAGATAAAGCAAAGCAGTGTGACACAAACAACAACACAGAGTTACACATGGAATAAACAAACGTACAGTCAATAACACAATAGACAAAATCTATATACAGTGTGTGCAAATGAGGTAAGATAAGGGAGGTAAGGCAATAAATAGGCCATAATGGTGAAGTAATTACAATTTATCAATTAACACTGGAGTGATAGGTGTGCAGAAGATGAATGTGCAAGTAGAGATACTGGGGTGCAAAGGAGCAGAAAACAAAAAACCAAAAAATAACAATATGGGGATGAGGTTGTTGGATGGGCTATTTACAGATGGGCTATGTACAGGTGCAATGATCTGTGAGCTGCTCTGACAGCTGATTCTTTAAGTTAGAGAGGGAGATATGGGTCTCCAGCTTCAGTGATTTTTGCAATTCGTTCCAGTCATTGGCAGCAGAGAACTGAAAGGAAAGGCGGCCAAAGAGGGAATTGGCTTTGGGGGTGACCAGTGAAATATACCTGCTGGAGCGCATGCTACGGGTGGGTGCTGCTATGGTGACCAGTGAGCTGAGAGAAGGCGTAGCTTTACCTAGTAAAGACTTATAGATGACCTGGAGCCAGTGGGTTTGGCGACGAATATGAAATGAGGGCCAGCCAACGAGAGCATACAGGTCACAGTAGTGGATAGTATATGGGGCTTTGGTGACAAAACGGATGGCACTGTGTAGAAGCGGGCAGCGATCGGTTGAAGAGCATGCATTTTAGTTTTACTTGAATTTAAGAGCAGTTGGAGGCCACGGAAGGAGAGTTGTATTGCATTGAAGCTTGTCTGGAAGTTAGTTAACACAGTGTCCAAAGAAGGGCCAGAAGTATACAGAATGGTGTCGTCTGCGTAGAGGTGGATCAGAGAATCACCAGCAGCAAGAGCAACATCATTGATGTATACAGAGAAAAGAGTCGGCCCTAGAATTGAACCCTGTGGCACCTTCATACAGACTGCCAGAGGTCCGGACATCAATTGCTGAACATCCATTTTCAGTCTTGCCATACAAGTAGTCAAAACTGAAACTAGGCCACTCAGGAACATTCACTGTCTTCTTGGTAAACAACTCCAGTGTAGATTTGGCCTTGTGTTTTAGGTTATTGTCCTGCTGGAAGGTGATTGCATACAGAGTGAGCCCATGCAACTTGTTATGTGATTTGTTAAGCACATTTTTACTCCTGAAATTATTTAGGCTTGCCATAACAAAGGGGTTAAATTCTTATTGACCCAAGATATTTCAGCTTTTCATTTTTGGAAAAAAATAATTCCACGTTATGGGGTATTGTAAGTAGACCTGTCATGTCTTATTATGTCTGTTCCTGTCCTTTCTCTTCACTCTGTCTCTCTCTGCTGGTCTTATTAGGTTACCTTCTCTGTCTCTCCTTCTTCAGCTGTTCCACATCTCCCCTAACTAGCTCATTCACCCTTTCCCCACCTGCTCTCTCTTTCCCCTCTGATTAGGTCTCTATTTCTCTCTCTGTTCCTGCTACTTTCGGTGTCAGATTCTTGTTTGTGTTTTTCATGCCAGAAGCAAGCTATCGTCTCGTTTGCTTCCACCTTGTCCTATCCTGTCGGAGTCTGCCTGGCAGGTGCATCCTGCACTCTACTACGTTCTTTTGTTCTATTGTCAACGTCGGAGGAGGATCTATGCCGTTCCTGTTTTTTCATTAAAAGAACTCTGTTTTCTGTTAAAACCGCTTTTGGGTCTTCACTCAAGTACATAACAGAAGAATCTGACCAAGAATGGACCCAGCGGCTCCGGACCCTTTTCACTCCGCCGTCGAGATCCAGGGAGCGATGCTAGGCAGACACGAGGAGGAATTGTCTGCTGCTCGACATGCCGTTGAGACCCTGGCCGTCCAAGTCTCCGACCTCACAAGACAGGTTCACCAACTCCACCTCGATCCACCGCCCACTTCCAGGGTTTCCGAGTCTCCGGAGCCCAGGATCAACAACCCGCCGTGTTACTCTGGGAGCCCACTGAGTGCCGCTCATTCCTCACTCAGTGTGATGTGGTGTTCTCTCTCCAGCCCAACACTTACTCCAGGAGCACAGCCCGCATCGCCTACGTCATTTCTCTCCTTACCGGACGGGCGCGTGGAGTGGGGCACGGCAATCTGGGAGGCGAGGGCTGAGTGTATTAACCAGTATCAGGACTTTAAGGAGGAGATGATACGGGTTTTTGACCGTTCTGTTTTTGGGGAGGAGGCTTCCAGGGCCCTGTCTTCCCTATGTCAGGGGAATCGATCCATAACGGATTATTCTATTGAGTTTCGCACTCTCGCTGCCTCTAGTGACTGGAACGAGGCCGGCTTTGCTCGCTCGTTTTCTGGAGGGTCTCCTCGCCGAGGTTAAGGATGAGATCCTCTCCCGGAGGTTCCTTCCAGTCTGGACTCCTTAATAGCTCTCGCTATTCGCATAGAGCGACGGTTTGATCTTCGTCGCCGAGCTCGTGGAAAGGAGTTCGCGTTCTCCGTTGCTCCCCTCTCCACATCACTGCCACCTGCCGCATCACTGCCACCCTCCTCCGCCGGCTCGGATGCTGAGCCTATGCAGCTGGGGGTATCCGCATCTCGGCCAAGGAGAAGGAACGGAGAATCACCAACCGCCTCTGTCTCTACTGCGGCTCCGCTGGTCATTTTGTCCCCTCATGCCCAGTAAAAGCCAGAGCTCATCAGTAAGAGGAGGGCTACTGGTGAGCGCAGTTACTCAGGTCTCTCCTTCAAGATCCTGCACTACCTTTCCGGTCCATCTCCGCTGGCCCGGTTCATCTGCTTCCTGCAGTGCCTTGATAGACTCTGGGGCGGAGCGCTGTTTTATGGACGAGACCTGGGCTCGGAACATGACATTCCTCTCAGACAGTTAGGGGAGCCCACGGCCTTGTTCGCTTTAGATGGTAGTTCTCTCCCCAAGATTCAGCGTGAGACGCTGCCTTTAACCCTCACTGTCTCTGGTAATCATAGCGAAACCATTTCTTTTTTAATTTTTCGTTCACCTTTTACACCTGTTGTTTTGGGTCATCCCTGGCTAGTGCGCCATAACCCTTCTATTAATTGGTCTAGTAATACTATCCTATCCTGGAATGTTTCTTGTCATGTGACCTGTTTAATGTCTGCTATCCCTCCTGTTTCCTCTGTCTCTTCTTCACAGGAGGAGCCTGGTGATTTGACAGGGGTGCCGGAGGAGTATCACGATCTGCGCACGGTGTTCAGTCGTTCCAAGGCCACTTCTCTCCTCCACACCGGTCGTATGACTGTAGTATTGATCTCCTTCCGGGAACTACTCCCCCCGGGGGTAGATTATACTCTCTGTCGGCTCCCGAACGTAAGGCTCTCGAGGATTATTTGTCTGTATCGCTCGACGCCGGTACCATAGTCTCCTCCTCCTCTCCCCGCCGGAGCGGGGTTTTTTTGTTCAGAAGAAGGACGGGTCCCTGCGCCCATGCATGGATTATCGAGGGCTGAATGACATAACAGTTAAGAATCGTTATCCGCTTCCTCTTATGTCTTCAGCCTTCGAGATCCTGCAGGGAGCCAGGTTTTTCACCAAATTGGACCTTCGTAACGCCTACCATCTCGTGCGCATCAGGGAGGGGGACGAGTGGAAGACGGCGTTTAACACTCCGTTAGGGCACTTTGAATACCGGGTTCTTCCTTTCGGCCTCGTTAACGCTCCAGCTGTCTTTCAGGCACTAGTTAACGACGTCCTGAGACATGCTGAACATTTTTGTTTTCGTTTACATGGACGATATCCTGATTTTTCACCGTCTCTCCCGATTCATGTTCAGCACGTGCGACGCGTCCTCCAGCGCCTTTGGAGAACTGTCTTTATGTGAAGGCTGAGAAGTGCACTTTTCATGCCGCCTGTCCCTTTCTCGGTTCCGTTATTTCCGCTGAGGGCATTAAGATGGATCCCGCTAAGGTCCAGGCTGTCATTGATTGGCCCGTTCCTAAGTCACGCGTCGAGCTGCAGCGCTTTCTTGGCTTCGCGAATTTCTATCGTCGTTTCATCCGTAATTTCGGTCAGGTGGCAGCTCCCTCACAGCCCTTACTTCTGTTAAGACGTGCTTTAAGTGGTCCGTTTCCGCCCAGGGAGCTTTTGATCTTCTTAAGAATCGTTTTACATCCGCACCTATTCTTGTTACACCTGACATCTCTAGACAGTTTGTTGTTGAGGTTGACGCGTCAGAGGTGGGCGTGGGAGCCATTCTTTCTCAGCGCTCCCTCTCTGACGGCAAGGTCCATCCTTGCGCGTTTTCTCTCATCGCTTATCGCCGTCTGAACGTAATTATGATGTTGGTAATCGCTGAACTGCTCGCCATCCGCTTAGCCCTAGGCGAATGGCGACAGTGGTTGGAGGGGGCGACCGTTCCTTTTGTCGTTTGGACTGACCATAGAACCTTGAGTACATCCGTTCAGCCAAACGACTTAATGCGCGTCAGGCTCGTTGGGCTCTGTTTTTCGCTCGTTTGAGTTTGTTATTTCTTATCGTCCGGGCTCAAAAACACCAAACCTGATGCTTTATCTCGTCTCTTCAGTTCTTCTGAGGTCTCCACCGACTCCGAGGGGGATTCTCCTGAGGGGCGTGTTGTCGGGTTGACTGTCTGGGGAATTGAGAGGCAGGTAAAGCAAGCACTCGCTCACACTCCGTCGCCGCGAGCTTGTCCTAGGAACCTTCTGTTCGTTCCCGTTCCTACTCGTCCGGCCGTTCTTCAGTGGGCCCACTCTGCCAAGTTAGCCGGCCACCCGGCGTTCGGGGGTACGCTCGCTTCCATTCGCCAGCGTTTCTGGTGGCCCACTCGGGAACGTGACGCGCGTCGATTTGTCGCTGCTTGTTCGGTCTGCGCGCAGACTAAATCTGGGAACTCTCCTCCTGCCGGCCGTCTCAGACCGCTTCCCATTCCCTCTCGACCGTGGTCTCACATCGCTTTAGATTTTATCACCGGACTGCCTTCATCAGCGGGGAAGACAGTTATTCTTACGGTTGTCGATAGATTCTCTAAGGCGGCTCATTTCATTCCTCTCGCTAAGCTCCTTCTGCTAAGGAGACGGCTCAGATCATTATCGAGAATGTTTTCCGAATTCATGGCCTTCCGTCAGACGTCGTTTCAGACAGAGGCCCGCAGTTCACGTCTCAATTTTTGGAGGGAGTTTTGCCGTTTGATTGGGGCTTCCGTCAGTCTCTCGTCCGGCTTTCATCCCCAGTCTAACGGTCAAGCCCGAACGGGCCAATCAGACTGTTGGTCGCATTTACGCAGTCTTTCTTTTCGTAACCCTGCGTCTTGGTCAGAACAGCTCCCCTGGGCAGAGTACGCCCACAACTCGCTTCCTTCGTCTGCTACCGGTCTATCTCCTTTTCAGAGTAGCCTCGGGTACCAGCCTCCGCTGTTCTCATCTCAGCTCGCCCGAGTCCTGCGTCCCCTCCGCTCAGGCTTTTGTCCAGCGTTGCGAGCGCACCTGGAAGGGGTCAGGTCGGCACTTTGCCGTAATAGGCGCAGACTGTGAGGGCCGCTAATAAACGTAGGACCAAGAGTCCTAGATATTGTTGCGGTCAGAGAGTATGGCTCTCCACTCAGAACCTTCCCTTAAGACAGCTTCTCGCAAGTTGGCCCCGCGGTTCATTGTCCGTTCCGTATTTCTCAAGTCATTAATCCTGTCGCAGTGCGACTTCTTCTCCCGCTATCTTCGTCGCGTTCACCCGGTCTTCCATGTCTCCTGTGTTAAGCCCGTTCTTCGCGCCCCGCTCGTCCCTCCCCCCCCATCCTTGTCGAGGGCGCACCTATCTACAGGGTTCGTAAGATTTTGGACATGCGCCCTCGGGGCCGTGGTCATCAGTACCTAGTGGATTGGGAGGGGTACGGTCCTGAGGAGAGGAGTTGGGTTCCCTCTCGGGACGTGCTGGACCGTTCGCTGATCGATGATTTCCTCCGTTGCCGCCAGGTTTCCTCCTCGAGTGCGCCAGGAGGCGCTCGGTGAGTGGGGGGTACTGTCATGTCTTATTATGTCTGTTCCTGTCCTTTCTCTTCACTCTGTCTCTCTCTGCTGGTCTTATTAGGTTACCTTCTCTGTCTCTCCTTCTTCAGCTGTTCCACATCTCCCCTAACTAGCTCATTCACCCTTTCCCCACCTGCTCTCTCTTTCCCCTCTGATTAGGTCTCTATTTCTCTCTCTGTTCCTGCTACTTTCGGTGTCAGATTCTTGTTTGTGTTTTTCATGCCAGAAGCAAGCTATCGTCTCGTTTTGCTTCCACCTTGTCCTATCCTGTCGGAGTCTGCCTGGCAGGTGCATCCTGCACTCTACTACGTTCTTTTGTTCTATTGTCAACGTCGGAGGAGGATCTAT
>NW_027016681.1:23087-25000 GCF_036934945.1 Oncorhynchus masou masou
CGTTAGCATTCTAGCTAACAACTGATGCATCCAAAATAGTTATTTTGCTAAGATCACAAACAAATATAATCTTAGCGACTGTTCAAGCAAGAATCAAAACATAATTGTAAGCGTTTGAGGACCAACCTCCCCCCAAAAAGTTATTTTGTTTAGAAGTAATAAAAAATACAATCTTGGCTGTTGAATGGGTGCAGATGGTCAAACCATCATACTAGTTGGTCTGAGATTCTTACTCTGGAATGCTGTGTTTGGGTTTCGCCAGACCTAATTGGACCCATCTCGTCCCAAAAGTTGACTCAAGATTGTCAAGAAGCTGGATGATCATCAAGACTCTTAGAAGAATGTTCTATGGACCGATAGAAGTATAACTTTTTGGACGACTTGGGGACCATTATGCCTGGCAAAATCCAAACACTGCATTCCGCAGTAAGAACCTTATACCAACGGTCAAGCATGGTGGTGTTATTGTGATGGTTTGGTGATGCTTTACTGCTTCGGGACCTGGACGACTTGCCTTAATAGAAGGAACTATGAATTATGCTCGGTATGAGAGAATCCTATAGGTGAATGTCAGGCCATCCATCTGTGAGCTGAAGCACAGCTGGGTCATGCAGCAAGACAATGATCCAAAACACACAATCAAGTCTACATGAAAATTGCTAAAAAGCAACACATTTGAAGTTTTGGATCTGTCCAGACCTAATCCCAATTGAGATGTGGCAGGACATGAAACAAGCAGTTCATGCTTGAAAACCCACAAATGTCGCTGAGTTAAAGCAGTTCTGCGTGGAAGAGTGGGACAAAATTCCTCCACAGCGACATGAGAGACTGATCAACAACTACAGGAAGTGTTTGGTTGTGATCATTGCAGCTAAAGGTGGTACAACCAGTTATTGAGTGTAAGGGGGCAATTACTTTTTCACACAGGGGCATTGGGTGTTGCATAACTTTGATTATGAAAAAAAATGAATATGTAGGTCATTGTTGTATTTGTTAACTCACATACCCTTTATCTAATATTAGGTTTTGGTTGAAGATCTGATAACATTCAGTATCAGAAACATGCAAAAGTAGAGAACATTAGAAAGGAGGCAAATACTTTCTCACAGCACTATATCCTTGACTCAGGTAGGATCCCCTGGAGGGAGGTGCAGCAGTGGGAGAGAGACCCCCTCCCCCTCTCTGGTCCTTCAGAGTGCCTAAGTGACAGGCTTATTTATGTGAGCAGGTATAAATAGTGACAGAGGAGCCGTCCAAGCCAGCCAAGCCAGGCTGAAGCGAGCTGTGAATCCTGCCGCCGGGGAGGTGGAGATGTGAGATGGATGGTTTCACCATGGGGGGGGGTATAGAAAGGTCATGGTGAAATCAATACAGCCATAACTCAGCCCTGGGGAGGATCCCTACTGCTCCCTCCCTTTCAGGTGCTGCTGCTTGGCCTGAGTGGCCTCCCTTTTACATCTTTGTTAAGCCTATTCAGGAATTAGCATGGGAGAGACTGCTAGACTTACTCCACCCTGCACTGGGCTGACTGGCTCTTTGACCCTCTTCTTGCTCACCTGCAGACTCTATAATAGGTGTGTATTACTTTTGTACTTTTGACTTCTTATCCAGAGCAACGTATAGTGAGTGCATACATTTTCATACTTTTCCATACTGGTCCCCCATGGGAATCAAACCCACAACCCTGATGTTGCAAGCGCCATGCTCTACCAACTGAGAAACCCAGGACATGATTCATTACATTCCAGGCCGATTACATTGCAGATTTTGTATTTCATCAACTATTGGTTGCGTGCCATGTCATTGACTACACAGTCGGGCACCAGATTGCTATATCATATGATGTGATTAGCTGATATGTTAAACACATGTCTATCAAGGCGTTCAGAGATCTGGCATACATCTGCAATGTA
>NW_027016682.1:0-15000 GCF_036934945.1 Oncorhynchus masou masou
CTCTCTCGGTGCATGCTGGGTGTTTTGGAGTTTGAGTGTTTGGTGTGGAAAGCTCTATCCTAACTAACTTTCTTAAAGTAAAGGAGAAAGTGCATCTCTGTCTCTACCTCCCCTGTCATGCAGTGACCACATACACACTCCTCTTTGGGTAGCCATGTCTTTTTATGTCTGCCGGTTTCTATTGCCAATCGGTGGTCACTCAGCCTGTACTTGGTAAGGATCTGTCTCTGCTTCGTATCTGTGACAGAGTAGAGATAATCAGCCAATTCATATTCTCTGTTTAGGGTCAGACAGCTAGCCAACCTCAACCTCTACCGAATTGAACTTCAACTACCCGGTCAACATTCCGCGTCGCTCCACAGGTAGTATCACATTTTCATTTCACTTCATTACAGTACAACGGTTTGATTTGTTTGATCGTAGCTAGCCAGCTACATAGCCGTCTTTGTATCTAAGACAATTGTGTAGTCTAGAGCGATTTTCTAGGTTAGCTGGCCAGCTATTGTCGTTCTTTTAACGTAGCTAGCCAGCTAGCCCCCGAATAGCAGCACTGTAGAAACTATTACAGTACAACGGTTTGATTTGTTTGATCGTAGCTAGCTAGCTACATAGCCGTCTTTGTATCTAAGACAATTGTGTAGCCTAGAGCGATTTTCTAGGTTAGCTAGCCAGCTATTGTCGTTCTTTTAAGGTAACATAACGCAATCAACCTGCTAGCTAGCCAGCTAGCCCCCGAATAACAGCACTGTAGAAACTATTACACTCGACGGAACGACTTGATTAGTGTAGTGTCAACATCGCAGCCACTACCAGCTAGCCTACTCCAGCAGTACTGTAGTATTTCAATCATTTTAGTCAATAAGATTCTTGCTACGTAAGCTTAACTTTCTGAACATTCGAGACGTGTAGTCCACTTGTCATTCCAATCTCCTTTGCATTAGCGTAGCCTCTTCTGTAGCCTGTCAACTATGTGTCTATCTATCCCTGTTCTCTCCTCTCTGCACAGACCATACAAACGCTCCACACCGCGTGGCCGCGCCACCTAATCTGGTGGTCCCAGCGTGCACGACCCACGTGGAGTTCCAGGTCTCCGGTAGCCTCTGGAACTGCCGATCTGCGGCCAAAAAGGCAGAGTTCATCTCAGCCTATGCCTCCCTCCAGTCCCTCGACTTCTTGGCACTGACGGAAACATGGATCACCACAGATAACACTGCTACTCCTACTGCTCTTTCTTCGTCTGCCCACGTGTTCTCGCACACCCCGAGAGCTTCTGGTCAGCGAGGTGGTGGCACCGGGATCCTCATCTCTCCCAAGTGGTCATTCTCTCTCTCTCCCCTTACCCATCTGTCTATCGCCTCCTTTGAATTCCATGCTGTCACAGTTACCAGCCCTTTCAAGCTTAACATCCTTATCATTTATCGCCCTCCAGGTTCCCTCGGAGAGTTCATCAATGAGCTTGATGCCTTGATAAGCTCTTTTCCTGAGGACGGCTCACCTCTCACAGTCCTGGGCGAATTTAACCTCCCCACGTCTACCTTTGACTCATTCCTCTCTGCCTCCTTCTTTCCACTCCTCTCCTCTTTTGACCTCACCCTCTCACCTTCCCCCCCTACTCACAAGGCAGGCAATACGCTCGACCTCATCTTTACTAGATGCTGTTCTTCCACTAACCTCATTGCAACTCCCTCCAAGTCTCCGACCACTACCTTGTATCCTTTTCCCTCTCGCTCTCATCCAACACTTCCCCACTGCCCCTACTCGGATGGTATCGCGCCGTCCCAACCTTCGCTCTCTCTCCCCCTCCATCCTATCATCTCTTCCCTCTGCTCATACCTTCTCCAACCTATCTCCTGATTCTGCCTCCTCAACCCTCCTCTCTTCCCTTTCTGCATCCTTTGACTCTCTATGTCCCCTATCCTCCAGGCCGGCTCGGTCCTCCCCTCCCGCTCCGTGGCTCGACGACTCATTGCGAGCTCACAGAACAGAGCTCCGGGCAGCCGAGCGGAAATGGAGGAAAACTTCGCCTCCCTGCGGACCTGGCATCCTTTCACTCCCTCCCTCTACATTTTCCTCCTCTGTCTCTGCTGCTAAAGCCACTTTTTACCACTCTAAATTCCAAGCATCTGCCTCTAACCCTAGGAAGCTCTTTGCCACCTTCTCCTCCCTCCTGAATCCTCCTCCCCTCCCCCTCCTCCCTCTCTGCAGATGACTTCGTCAACCATTTTGAAAAGAAGGTCGCGACATCCGATCCTCGTTTGCTAAGTCAAACGACACCGCTGGTTCTGCTCACACTGCCCCTACCCTGTGCTCTGACCTCTTTCTCCCCTCTCTCTCCAGATGAAATCTCGCTTCTTGTGACGACGGCCGCCCAACAACCTGCCCGCTTGACCCTATCCCCTCCTCTCTTCTCCAGACCATTTCCGGAGACCTTCTCCCTTACCTCACCTCGCTCATCAACTCATCCCTGACCGCTGGCTACGTCCCTTCCGTCTTCAAGAGAGCGAGAGTTGCACCCCTTCTGAAAAAACCTACACTCGATCCCTCCGATGTCAACAACTACAGACCAGTATCCCTTCTTTCTTTTCTCTCCAAAACTCTTGAACGTGCCGTCCTTGGCCAGCTCTCCCAATATCTCTCTCAGAATGACCTTCTTGATCCAAATCAGTCAGGTTTCAAGACTAGTCATTCAACTGAGACTGCTCTTCTCTGTATCACGGAGGCGCTCCGCACTGCTAAAGCTAACTCTCTCTCCTCTGCTCTCATCCTTCTAGACCTATCGGCTGCCTTCGATACTGTGAACCATCAGATCCTCCTCTCCACCCTCTCCGAGTTGGGCATCTCCGGCGTGGCCCACGCTTGGATTGCGTCCTACCTGACAGGTCGCTCCTACCAGGTGGCGTGGCGAGAATCTGTCTCCTCGCCACGCGCTCTTACCACTGGTGTCCCCCAGGGCTCTGTTCTAGGCCCTCTCCTATTCTTGCTATACACCAAGTCACTTGGCTCTGTCATAACCTCACATGGTCTCTCCTATCATTGCTATGCAGACGACACACAATTAATCTTCTCCTTTCCCCCTTCTGATGACCAGGTGGCGAATCGCATCTCTGCATGTCTGGCAGACATTTCAGTGTGGATGACGGATCACCACCTCAAGCTGAACCTCGGCAAGACGGAGCTGCTCTTCCTCCCGGGGAAGGACTGCCCGTTCCATGATCTCGCCATCACGGTTGACAACTCCATTGTGTCCTCCTCCCAGAGCGCTAAGAACCTTGGCGTGATCCTGGACAACACCCTGTCGTTCTCAACCAACATCATGGCGGTGGCCCGTTCCTGTAGGTTCATGCTCTACAACATCCCAGAGTACGACCCTGCCTCACACAGGAAGCGGCGCAGGTCCTAATCCAGGCACTTGTCATCTCCCGTCTGGATTACTGCAACTCGCTGTTGGCTGGGCTCCCTGCCTGTGCCATTAAACCCTACAACTCATCCAGAACGCCGCAGCCCGTCTGGTGTTCAACCTTCCCAAGTTCTCTCACGTCACCCCGCTCCTTCGCTCTCTCCACTGGCTTCCAGTTGAAGCTCGCATCCGCTACAAGACCATGGTGCTTGCCTACGGAGCTGTGAGGGAACGGCACCGCAGTACCTCCAGGCTCTGATCAGGCCCTACACCCAAGCAAGGGCACTGCGTTCATCCACCTCTGGCCTGCTCGCCTCCCTACCACTGAGAAGTACAGTTCCCGCTCAGCCCAGTCAAAACTGTTCGCTGCTCTGGCCCCCCAATGGTGGAACAAACTCCCTCACGACGCCAGGACAGCGGAGTCAATCACCACCTTCCGGAGACACCTGAAACCCCACCTCTTCAAGGAATACCTAGGATAGGTTAAGTAATCCTTCTCACCCCCCCTTAATGATTTAGATGCACTATTGTAAAGTGGCTGTTCCACTGGATGTCAGAAGGTGAATTCACCAATTTGTAAGTCGCTCTGGATAAGAGCGTCTGCTAAATGACTTAAATGTAAATGTAAATGTCAGATAGCAATTTAGTCGGCTTGGGATTTTGTTTCGTTTTCCCAATGTTGTAAATATGATTCCTTTTATTGGTTCATGATTTTGCTTATTGGAATTCTTTCTTTTGAAGCAGTGCTGGTGTCAGCTTGGTTGGTGAGGTCCAACACAAGCTGACTGAGAGGGCTCATTTCTGGGCTCAGCTCTTGGGTTTGAAGTGCTTCAAATTGCAGACTTGAATTTGGACTTGAATTTTAATGATCTTTTCATTATTACTGGAAAACAGCCCAATTCTGCCCTACATGCATTAGTTGGTGTATTTCTCTGAACTTGTAGAATTTTCCAACAGAATTCTGCATGTAGGGCTTCAATTGGATGTTTGTCCCACATTTTAATGTTCAGTTTATTGAGTGGCCCCCAAACCTCACTTCCATAAAGAGCTATTGGTAGGATTACACTGTCAAATATTTTAGTCCAAATTCTAATTGGGATGTTGATTTTGAATAATTTATTTTTTATTGCATACATTGCTCTGCGGGCTTTTTCTTTGAGTGCATTCACTGCCATAGTAAAGTTCCCCGATTTACTGCCAGAGCCCAATTATGGCAATGTTGGTCTAGAATATTAATGTTCTGTTGAAGACCTTCTTTGGTTGGTGATAGAAGTACCAAGCTTTCTCCCTCTAGCTCTCTCTCTCTGATATAACATTATCGCTATGTTCTATAGATCCAGCCCCAATCTCTCTCTTGCTCTCTCTCTCTCTGTGTGGACTGTAGGCTACACATCACATCTGTGAACCACCTGAGTCGGGAGATGCAACGTGCCACAGCTCATCTCCATTTTGACAGTTTCCCTTACAGTTCTAATTAACAGTAATTGATCCGAACCAATCAAGCGTGACACTGCAGGAAGGATGCATCTGATTGGACGAAATAAAACACAACAACATCACAGGACATTTTGACACTCTTGAGGCTGGAGGAACCATATCCATGCTAGAAAGAGAAAGTAACCCTATTTAATTTAGAATTTTGAGACTGTTTGAAATATACCTCAAAATATATTTTAAAAGTATTTGATGAAAAAACAATGTTTGGCCTTACTACTACCAGCCCATACAAACAGATTTAAAAACAGATTCCCTTCATGGAACAGCAGCTAGTCCCACCCAAAAAGTCTAAAGGAAGTTTGTTCTGAAGTGTCTGTCCGGTATCTGAGAGATAAAAGAAAGATCAGGAAACATTTGTTATTTTTTCATATGTATTTGACCTCAGTTTCTTTGCATTAAAATTCTAAGTCAGGGGAGGAGGGGAGGGTTCTACTAAGCTATATGAAGTGGTTTTAACCCTTGTGTAGTCTTAACATTGGAGGGTTCTACTAAGCTATATGAAGTGGTTTTAACCCTTGTGTAGTCTTAACATTGGAGGGTTCTACTAAGCTATAGGAAGTGGTTTAAACCCTTGTGTAGTCTTAACATTGGAGGGTTCTACTAAGCTATAGGAAGTGGTTTAAACCCTTGTGTAGTCTTAACATTGGAGGGTTCTACTAAGCTATAGGAAGTGGTTTTAACCCTTGTGTAGTCTTAACATTGGAGGGTTCTACTAAGCTATAGGAAGTGGTTTTAACCCTTGTGTAGTCTTAACATTGGAGGGTTCTACTAAGCTATAGGAAGTGGTTTTAACCCTTGTGTAGTCTTAACATTGGAGGGTTCTACTAAGCTATAGGAAGTGGTTTTAACACTTGTGTTGTCTTAACATTGGAGTGTTCTACTAAGCTATATGAAGTGGTTTTAACACTTGTGTAGTCTTAACATTGGAGGGTTCTACTAAGCTATAGGAAGTGGTTTTAACCCTTGTGTAGTCTTAACATTGGAGGGTTCTACTAAGCTATAGGAAGTGGTTTTAACCCTTGTGTAGTCTTAACATTGGAGGGTTCTACTAAGCTATAGGAAGTGGTTTTAACCCTTGTGTAGTCTTAACATTGGAGGGTTCTACTAAGCTATATGAAGTGGTTTTCACCCTTGTGTAGTCTTAACATTGGAGGGTTCTACTAAGCAATAGGAAGTGGTTTTAACCCTTGTGTAGTCTTAACATTGGAGGGTTCTACTAAGCTATATGAAGTGGTTTTAACCCTTGTGTAGTCTTAACATTGGAGGGTTCTACTAAGCTATAGGAAGTGGTTTTAACCCTTGTGTAGTCTTAACATTGGAGGGTTCTACTAAGCTATAGGAAGTGGTTTTAACCCTTGTGTAGTCTTAACATTGGAGGGTTCTACTAAGCTATAGGACGTGGTTTTAACCCTTGTGTAGTCTTAACATTGGAGGGTTCTACTAAGCTATAGGACGTGGTTTTAACCCTTGTGTTGTCTTAACATTGGAGGGTTCTACTAAGCTATATGAAGTGGTTTTAACCCTTGTGTAGTCTTAACATTGGAGGGTTCTACTAAGCTATATGAAGTGGTTTTAACCCTTGTGTAGTCTTAACATTGGAGGGTTCTACTAAGCTATAGGACGTGGTTTTAACCCTTGTGTAGTCTTAACATTGGAGGGTTCTACTAAGCTATAGGACGTGGTTTTAACCCTTGTGTAGTCTTAACATTGGAGGGTTCTACTAAGCTATAGGACATGGTTTTAAGCCTTGTGTTGTCTTAACATTGGAGGGTTCCACTAAGCTATAGGAAGTGGTTTTAACCCTTGTCTTAACATTGGAGGGTTCTACTAAGCTATAGGACGTGGTTTTAACCCTTGTCTTAACATTGGAGGGTTCTACTAAGCTATAGGAGGTGGTTTTAACCCTTGTCTTAACATTGGAGGGTTCTACTAAGCTATAGGACGTGGTTTTAACCCTTGTCTTAACATTGGAGGGTTCTACTAAGCTATAGGAAGTGGTTTTAACCCTTGTCTTAACATTGGAGGGTTCTACTAAGCTATAGGACGTGGTTTTAACCCTTGTCTTAACATTGGAGGGTTCTACTAAGCTATAGGAGGTGGTTTTAACCCTTGTCTTAACATCGGAGGGTTCTACTAAGCTATAGGACATGGTTTTAACCCTTGTCTTAACATTGGAGGGTTCTACCTAAGCTATAGGAAGTGGTTTTAAACCTTGTCTTAACATTGGAGGGTTCTACTAAGCTATAGGACGTGGTTTTAACCCTTGTCTTAACATTGGAGGGTTCTACTAAGCTATAGGAAGTGGTTTTAACCCTTGTCTTAACATTGGAGGGTTCTACTAAGCTATAGGAAGTGGTTTTAACCCTTGTCTTAACATTGGAGGGTTCTACTAAGCTATAGGACGTGGTTTTAACCCTTGTCTTAACATTGGAGGGTTCTACTAAGCTATAGGACGTGGTTTTAACCCTTGTCTTAACATTGGAGGGTTCTACTAAGCTTTAGGAAGTGGTTTTAACCGTTGTCTTAACATTGGAGGGTTCTACTAAGCTATAGGACGTGGTTTTAACCCTTGTCTTAACATTGGAGGGTTCTACTAAGCTATAGGAAGTGGTTTTAACCCTTGTGTAGTCTTAACATTGGAGGGTTCTACTAAGCTATAGGAAGTGGTTTTAACCCTTGTGTAGTCTTAACATTGGAGGGTTCTACTAAGCTATAGGAAGTGGTTTTAACCCTTGTGTTGTTTTAACATTGGAGGTTTCTACTAAGCTATAGGACGTGGTTTTAACCCTTGTCTTAACATTGGAGGGTTCTACTAAGCTATAGGACATGGTTTTAACCCTTGTGTAGTCTTAACATTGGAGGGTTCTACTAAGCTATAGGAAGTGGTTTTAACCCTTGTGTTGTCTTAACATTGGAGGGTTCTACTAAGCTATAGGAAGTGGTTTTAACCCTTGTGTTGTCTTAACATTGGAGGGTTCTACTAAGCTATATGAAGTGGTTTTAACCCTTGTGTAGTCTTAACATTGGAGGGTTCTACTAAGCTATAGGATGTGGTTTTAACCCTTGTGTAGTCTTAACATTGGAGGGTTCTACTAAGCTATAGGAAGTGGTTTTAACCCTTGTGTAGTCTTAACATTGGAGGGTTCTACTAAGCTATATGAAGTGGTTTTAACCCTTGTGTAGTCTTAACATTGGAGGGTTCTACTAAGCTATAGGACGTGGTTTTAACCCTTGTGTAGTCTTAACATTGGAGGGTTCTTCTAAGCTATATGAAGTGGTTTTAACCCTTGTGTAGTCTTAACATTGGAGGGTTCTACTAAGCTATATCAAGTGGTTTTAACCCTTGTGTAGTCTTAACATTGGAGGGTTCTACTAAGCTATAGGAAGTGTTTTTAACCCTTGTGTAGTCTTAAAATTGGAGGGTTCTACTAAGCTATAGGACGTGGTTTTAACCCTTGTGTAGTCTTAACATTGGAGGGTTCTTCTAAGCTATAGGAAGTGGTTTTAACCCTTGTGTAGTCTTAACATTGGAGGGTTCTACTAAGCTATAGGAAGTGGTTTTAACCCTTGTGTAGTCTTAACATTGGAGGGTTCTACTAAGCTATAGGAAGTGGTTTTAACCCTTGTGTAGTCTTAACATTGGAGGGTTCTACTAAGCTATAGGACGTGGTTTTAACCCTTGTGTAGTCTTAACATTGGAGGGTTCTTCTAAGCTATATGAAGTGGTTTTAACCCTTGTGTAGTCTTAACATTGGAGGGTTCTACTAAGCTATATGAAGTGGTTTTAACCCTTGTGTAGTCTTAACATTGGAGGGTTCTACTAAGCTATAGGAAGTGGTTTTAACCCTTGTGTAGTCTTAACATTGGAGGGTTCTACTAAGCTATAGGAAGTGGTTTTAACCCTTGTGTAGTCTTAACATTGGAGGGTTCTACTAAGCTATAGGAAGTGGTTTTAACCCTTGTGTTGTCTTAACATTGTGTACACTCCCCTTGTCCTAAGTGTAAAAAATGACCTGCCTTCACTAAACCCCTAAAATTATGTAGATTAATTGATTTTAAACCCCAAATCTATTTTGCATGAAGAAACAACCTGTCATTCATCACCAAACTCTGTGAATATCTGGGTTTTGCCTCTTCACAATGCAGACAGACTGCATTTAATCAGTGGATACCATGCATTGTTAGTACAACACACCTGTCATCAATGTTTTCTTTACTAAAGCAGAGGTTTGTTATTATTATTAGTACTGCTAATGGTACTGCATAGGTGTAAACATACATGTTTTAGCAAGAGATAGCACTTGTATAGTCTAAGAAAGTAGCAGAAAGTAGTTTTGAATGAATTTTATTGAAGGGAAACAATAACAGTCTTTGGCAACATGACATATTCTTATATACTGTACAATGAGGAATACAACAACAAAATACTAGTCTTCTCCCATTTTTCTAACATGTGCAGCAGATAGTATTTGTTTTACAGTCCTTCTTTGGGGGGCGGAATTGGCATCTCCTCTTCTTGCCTCAGGTGGATCAGGACAACTTTTACAAGCCCTGCAGAGGCAGCTGTGTGCGGCAGGCGCTCCCTTCTTTGGGGGGCGGAATTGGCATCTCCTCTTCTTGCCTCAGGTGGATCAGGACAACTTTTACAAGCCCTGCAGAGGCAGCTGTGCGGTGGAGGCGCTCCCTTCTTTCAATGTGAGGGTTACAAGAGCCTTTCCCAGCGCTCCAGGAACACCCTCCTCTTGTTCTGCTTATCAGGCATCCAGGTAGGGTTGATCTTGTTCCATATCACGAAGGCATTGTATGAGGACACATCAATGAAGTTATGGAAGATGACCAGGGGCCAGCGGGCAGTCATCCTCCTGCAGCTGTAAGTTCCAATCACCTTGTCCAGGTTTTCCACGCCTCCTAGGTTGTGGTTGTAGTCCAGGATGATGGATGGCTACCTGTCATTATGATCACTGATCTCAGCCGTTTTGTGCAGTGTGCTCAGGAGGACCACATTCTTGTTCCTCTTTGGGAGATAAGGAACTAGAGTGGTGGTGAGGGTGAAGGCAAACTTTGATGAGAAGGCCTCTCTCCCCCTTGTTGTGAGGAGTGCAGGGGGAGCTCAGGCTTGTAGAAGGCCTCTCTCCCCCTTGTTGTGAGGAGTGCAGGGGCCCAGGCTTGTAGAAGGCCTCTCTCCCCTTGTTGTGAGGGAGTGCAGGGGGCCCAGGCTTGTAGAAGGCCTCTCTCCCCCTTGTTGTGAGAGTGCAGGGGCCCAGGCTTGTAGAAGGCCTCTCTACCTCTTGTTGTGAGGAGTGCAGGGGGCCCAGGCTTGTAGAAGGCCTCTCTACCTCTTGTTGTGAGGAGTGCAGGGGGCCCAGGCTTGTAGAAGGCCTCTCTCCCCCTTGTTGTGAGGAGTGCAGGGTGGAACTCAGGCTTGTTCATTCTAACTGTGCCAACCATGGTGATCTTCCTCTTCAGGAGCTGCTGGCTGAGTTCAATCAGTATCTCACATCATCTACATTTCTCATTGTGTGAGTGTGTGTATGTGTCCTTATGGTGTGTCCTTGTGATGTGTACAATCTTTGTACCCTGGTGGTGTACAGCTTTTATGGAAATATGAACAAAGGCGATGTTTCACTCTCTCTAATGTTGGGGTCACTCTAGGAAAAGTCATCATTGGATGTGGATTGAGACACATCCAATACAAGCAAACTGATATCTCTGGCCTATATTATTTCCTTTGTAGCATGAATATATACATCTCAAAACATACTATATGTGCAGAAATTGACCATGATAATGAAAAAAGTTCAACCTTGAAATAACAAGGAAAAAGCATCAAATTCTGAGTTCCATGTCCATTGGAGAAGGTTGAGACTCAGAGGACCAGCGGTGGTCAACGTGAGATATCACCCATCATTGACATAGTTCTGATGTTTAGAATGGCTTGTAGGACAGGGAAAGGGATGAGAGACAGAAAGAGACAGAGACAGCGTGGATAGATGTAGAAAGAGATGGTTAGAGAGAGAGAGAGAGAGAGAACGAGAGGGAGAGAGGCAGAGAGATAAATAAATACATAGAGAGAGGGAGGGAGAGATGGAAGGTACCATGGCTGTCAATGTCTCTGTGCCGTCCCAGGGGTTTGGCGAGGCGGACGGCAGAGAGTGGTGGAGTGCATTGTGGGTAGAATATGTCTGACAAGTCGCATCTGCGCAACTGACACTCGACTGAGTCAGAGTGCTGGACATAGCCGCAGAACATCACTGTGTGTTACCAATAATTCAACCTCTCTTTTGTGTCGTCTGAGATTCCCAAAGATTGGAAAGCAGCTGCGGTCATCCCCCTCTTCAAAGGCGGAGGCACTCTTGACCCAAACTGCTACAGACCTATATCTATATCTATCCTACCCTGCCTTTCTAAGGTCTTCGAAAGCCAAGTCAACAAACAGATTATCGACCATTTCGAATCTCACCATACCCTCTCTGCTATGCAATCTGGTTTCAGAGCGGTTCATGGGTGCACGTCAGCCATGCTCAAGGTCCTAAACGATATCTTAACCGCCATCGATAAGAAACATTACTGTGCAGCCGTATTCATTGATCTGGCCAAGGCTTTTGACTCTGTCAATCACCTCATCCTCATCGGCAGACTAGACAGCATCGACAGGTTTCTCAAATGATTGCCTCACCTGGTTCACCAACTATTTCTCTGATAGAGTTCAGTGTGTCAAATCGGAGGGTCTGTTGTCCGGACCTCTGGCAGTCTCTATGGGGGTGCCACAGGGTTTAATTCTTGGAGCGGCTCTCTTCTCTGTATACATCAATGATGTCGCTCTTGCTGCTGGTGAGTCTCTGATCCACCTCTACGCAGACGACACCGTTCTGTATACTTCTGGCCCTTCTTTGGACACTGTGTTAACAACCCTCCAGGCAAGCTTCAATGCCATACACCTCTCCTTCCGTGGCCTCCAATTGCTCTTAAATACAAGTAAAACTAAATGTATGCTCTTCAACCGATCGCTGCCTGCACCTGCCAGCCTGTCCAACATCACTACTCTGGATGGCTCTGACTTAGAATGTTTGGACAACTACAAATACCTAGGTGTCTGGTTAGACTGTAAACTCTCCTTCCAGGCTCACATCAAACATCTCCAATCCAAAGTTAAATCTAGAATCGGCTTCCTATTTCACAGCAAAGCATCCTACACTCATGCTGCCAAACATACCCTTGTAAAACTGACCATCCTACCAATCCTCGACTTCGGCAATGTCATTTACAAAATAGCCTCCAATACCCTACTCAACAAATTGGATGCAGTCTATCACAGTGCCATCCGTTTTGTCACCAAAGCCCCATATACTACCCACCATTGCGACCTGTACGCTCTCGTTGGCTGGCCCTCGCTTCATACTCGTCGCCAAACCCACTGGCTCCATGTCATCTACAAGACCCTGCTAGGTAAGTCCCCCCTCTCTCAGCTCGCTGGTCACCAGCATCACCCACCTGTAGCACGCGCTCCAGCAGGTATATCTCTCTGGTCACCCCCAAAACCAATTCTTTCTTTGGCCGCCTCTCCTTCCAGTTCACTGCTGCCAATGACTGGAACAAACTACAAAAATCTCTGGAACTGGAAACACTTATCTCCCTCACTAGCTTTAAGCACCAGCTGTCAGAGCAGCTCACAGATTACTGCACCTGTACATAGCCCATCTATAATTTAGCCCAAACAACTACCTCTTTCCCTACTGTATTTAATTAATTAATTTATTTATTTTGTTCCTTTGCACCCCATTATTTGTATTTCTTCTTTGCACATTCTTCCACTGCAAATCTACCATTCCATTGTTTTACTTGCTATATTTTTTTACTTTGCCACCATGTTTTTTTTGCCTTTACCTCCCTTATCTCACCACATTTGCTCACATCGTATATATAGACTTGTTTCTACTGTATTTTTGACTGTATGTTTGTTTTACTCCATGTGTAACTCTGTGTTGTTGTGTGTGTCGAACTACTTTGCTTTATCTTGGCCAGGTCGCAATTGTAAATGAGAACTTGTTCTCAACCTGCCTACCTGGTTAAATAAAGGTGAAATAAATAAGTAAAAAAAAACTAAGAGGCATCTATCAGCCTCTTAGATGCAGTGGCGCAAATTTGGTTTTAGAAGTGGGGGGACATAATTAATTTAGCATTTTGTTTATTTTTTATCCGGTCTGATAAACAGTCCAAAGAACCGACCGCTTGGAGGAGTCCACATGTTCCTAAAGCACACTGCTGCCTCGTTTCGTATCACATTCCAATGATAAAGCTGGGGGGACAGATATGTAATTTCAGAATGTGGAACCCAGAACCAAGTGGTTCGAGGAGAAGACAGACAGCTATAGTGTTAAACCATGTGTGTCTCGCTGAGAACAGGCCAAGCTTAGATGAAGACTCTATACACATTTAGGCTGAAATGTTGTTGAAATGTTTTAAAATCATTTGATTCTACATGC
The DNA here is from genome assembly GCF_036934945.1 of Oncorhynchus masou masou. Taxonomy (NCBI): domain Eukaryota; kingdom Metazoa; phylum Chordata; class Actinopteri; order Salmoniformes; family Salmonidae; genus Oncorhynchus; species Oncorhynchus masou. Next base: position 13,378 of record NW_027016682.1, read on the forward strand.
ACCTACTGTATACATTTTGGAGTGAAGTAATATTTATCATATATATCTCACCTGCAACCCTTAATAACACTATGATTTAGCAATATGCAGGACTGAGTAATAATTGTCGAGTACCAGGAAATAAACATCAAGAAAGGTCAGACAATTGTCTGTCAAAAGCGAATAATGAATTACATTGTTATATGAATGATTACATTACACAAGGCAAAGGCTTAGAAAGAGACCATAAAGCTGAGACCCTTTTATAAGATCTGTAATATAGTAGTAATACTGTAAACCTCCAATCAGAACCTCTGCTACCCTGACGTGTGACAGACCGGGGGATGGAGATAGATACCGCAGCATTCCTAAGACAACACACAGGAATCCTTTTATACAGTTAGTAAGAGAGAGAGGGTAGGGCCGGCCTACCGTTTCATTTCATTGTAATGCTCTTCTACTGGAACCTAGGAGTTTGAATTCACTAACAGATCAGACATGAAATTCACTAGCAGATCAGAGACATTTATTTCACTAGCAGATCAGAGGCATTGAATTCACTAGCAGATCAGACATGAAATTCACTAGCAGATCAGAGACATTTAATTCACTAACAGATCAGAGACATTTAATTCACTAGCAGATCAGAGACATGAAATTCACTAGCAGATCAGAGACATTTAATTCACTAACAGATCAGAGACATTTAATTCACTAGCAGATCAGAGACATGAAATTCACTAGCAGATCAGAGACATTTAATTTTCTAGCAGATCAGAGACATTTAATTTTCTAGCAGATCAGAGACATTTAATTCACTAGCAGATCAGAGACATTGAATTCACGAGCAGATCAAAGATGTTGAAGTTTCACTGAGAACGCCATCAAGGCATCAAAATAATGTGATGGCCAGTGTTATCGACATATTACTCTTCATTTGACCTGCTAGGTCAGTTACAACAATGAGACAGTGGATGTTTGATCAAGTTAATTTCTAGAACTGAAAAGTGTTTACAGCTTCACCAATCCATTGTCATTGATCCCAGCCCCAACTCTGCCAGTGTGTATCCCAGCCCCACTCTGCCAGTGTGTATCCCAGCCCCACTCTGCCAGTGTGTATCCCAGCCCCACTCTGCCAGTGTGTATCCCAGCCCCACTCTGCCAGTGTATATCTCAGCCCCTCTCTGCCAGTGTGTATCTCAGCCCCACTCTGCCAGTGTGTATCTCAGCCCCTCTCTGCCAGTGTGTATCTCAGCCCCACTCTGCCAGTGTGTATCTCAGCCCCTCTCTGCCAGTGTGTATCCCTGCCCCTCTCTGCCAGTGTGTATCCCTGCCCCTCTCTGCCAGTGTGTATCTCAGCCCCTCTCTGCCAGTGTGTATCCCTGCCCCACTCTGCCAGTGTGTATCCCTGCCCCTCTCTGCCAGTGTGTATCCCTGCCCCTCTCTGCCAGTGTGTATCCCTGCCCCTCTCTGCCAGTGTGTATCCCTGCCCCTCTCTGCCAGTGTGTATCTCAGCCCCACTCTGCCAGTGTGTATCCCTGCCCCTCTCTGCCAGTGTGTATCTCTGCCCCTCTCTGCCAGTGTGTATCCCTGCCCCTCTCTGCCAGTGTGTATCCCTGCCCCACTCTGCCAGTGTGTATCCCT
>NW_027016682.1:20000-22698 GCF_036934945.1 Oncorhynchus masou masou
TGTGTGTGTGATTGCCTGTTAAGGGGGAAGGCTAGCTAAATAAAGTGGTGAGATGAACAGTACACTGTGACAGCCAGTCTGGCTAGTGGCTGATCAATATTAGCTAATTACACCAGACATTGATCCTAAACTCCCTAATTCAGAGCCATGCCTAAAACACACACACACCACACACACACAGGGAGAGAGAGACCCACTGAACTGACACAGATCCCCATCCCGAGCCTTTCTGACTCAGCATCCCGTGTCTCACTCTGCACTCAGACCTTCAATTACCTCAGGAACATAACTGGTCTCTATCTCCCTGGCACCAATAGCCTGCCTAAACATGCCTCCTCCTCTCTCTATCTCCCTGGCACCAATAGCCTGCCTAAACATGCCTCCTCCTCTCTCTATCTCCCTGGCACCAATAGCCTGCCTAAACATGCCTCCTCCTCTCTCTATCTCCCTGGCACCAATAGCCTGCCTAGACATGCCTCCTCCTCTCTCTATCTCCCTGGCACCAATAGCCTGCCTAAACATGCCTCCTCCTCTCTCTATCTCCCTGGCACCAATAGCCTGCCTAGACATGCCTCCTTCTCTCTCTCTCTGGTCCCCAATAGCCTACTTAAACATGCATCCTTCCTCCTCTCTCTCTCCTTTGGACCCCAGAAAGACTAGCTGATGTTATGGCATCAGCTAATGGGGATCCTAATAAAAACATGCAAATAAAAAATAATCTGGGCCCAGTTCCAATACCTAAACATGTCTCCTTCTCCTTCTCTCCCTGGCCCCATCCAACTCGTAACATTGTGCATGTGTGTGTGTAACCTCTCGCCAGACAAGTGACCACTCCCTTTCTAAGGAAAAGCGTGAGAGTACTGGGCGGTCGCAGGAGAAAACCCCAGATGCCATCAACCTCCCTCAGTAAAAGTAACTTGGGCAAACACACACCACTTTTACATAGGATTCACAGCATGATGCCTGTAAATACAACTGGGCAATGTTAATATGATGCCCTTTCATACATAGCCCATGTTGCCTTTTTCTTGTCGGTATTTGCCGTTTATACACCCAGTGCTTTAGCCGGGAACTCTGAACGGTGGGAAGGGTTAGGTCCTCTGAACGGTGGGAGGGGTTAGGTCCTCTGAACGGTGGGAGGGGTTAGGTCCTCTGAACGGTGGGAGGGGTTAGGAACTCTGAACGGTAGGAGGTGTTAGGAACTCTGAACGGTGGGAGGTGTTAGGTCCTCTGAACGGTGGGAGGGGTTAGGAACTCTGAACGGTAGGAGGTGTTAGGAACTCTGAACGGTGGGAGGGGTTAGGAACTCTGAACGGTGGGAGGGGTTAGGAACTCTGAACGGTGGGAGGGGTTAGGAACTCTGAACGGTGGGAGGGGTTTGGAACTCTGAACGGTGGGATGGGTTAGGAACTCTGAACGGTGGGATGGGTTTGGAACTCTGAACGGTGGGAGGGGTTAGGTCCTCTGAACGGTGGGAGGGGTTAGGTCCTCTGAACGGTGGGAGGGGTTAGGTCCTCTGAACGGTGGGAGGGGTTAGGAACTCTGAACGGTGGGAGGGGTTTAGGAACTCTGAAAGGTGGGAGGGGTTAGGTCCTCTGAACGGTGGGAGGGGTTTGGAACTCTGAACGGTGGGATGGGTTAGGAACTCTGAACGGTGGGATGGGTTTGGAACTCTGAACGGTGGGAGGGGTTAGGTCCTCTGAACGGTGGGAGGGTTAGGTCCTCTGAACGGTGGGAGGGGTTAGGAACTCTGAACGGTGGGAGGGGTTAGGAACTCTGAACGGTGGGAGGGGTTAGGAACTCTGAACGGTGGGAGGGTTAGGAACTCTGAACGGTGGGAGGGGTTAGGAACTCTGAACGGTGGGAGGGGTTAGGAACTCTGAACGGTGGGAGGTGTTAGGAACTCTGAACGGTGGGAGGGGTTAGGAACTCTGAACGGTGGGAGGGGTTGGGAACTCTGAACGGTGGGAGGGTTGGGAACTCTGAACGGTGAGAGGGATTGGGAACTCTGAACGGTGGGAGGGGTTGGGAACTCTGAACGGTGGGAGGGGTTAGGATCTCTGAACGGTGGGAGGGGTTAGGAACTCTGAACGGTGGGAGGGGTTAGGTCCTCTGAACGGTGGGAGGGGTTAGGAACTCTGAACGGTGGGAGGGGTTAGGAACTCTGAACGGTGGGAGGGGTTAGGAACTCTGAACGGTGGGAGGGGTTAGGAACTCTGAACGGTGGGAGGGGTTAGGAACTCTGAACGGTGGGAGGGGGAACTCTGAACGGTGGGAGGGGTTAGGACTCTGAACGGTGGGAGGGGTTAGGAACTCTGAACGGTGGGAGGGTTAGGAACTCTGACGGTGGGAGGGGTTAGGAACTCTGAACGGTGGGAGGGGTTAGGTCTCTGAACGGTGGGAGGGGTTAGGAACTCTGAACGGTGGGAGGGGTTAGGAACTCTGAACGGTGGGAGGGGTTAGGAACTCTGAACGGTGGGAGGGGTTAGGAACTCTGAACGGTGGGATGGGTTAGGAACTCTGGTGGGACGGAACTCTGGGAGGGGTTAGGAACTCTGAGCGGTGGGAGGGGTTAGGAACTCTGAACGGTGGGAGGGGTTAGGAACTCTGAACGGTGGGAGGGGTTAGGAACTCTGAGCGGTGGGAGGGTTAGGAACTCGGTGGGAGGGTTGAACGGTGGGAGGGGTTAGGAACTCTG
>NW_027016683.1:0-15000 GCF_036934945.1 Oncorhynchus masou masou
ATACTCTCTCTCTCTCTCAATCCCTTTCTTTGCCCCCTCTCTGTCTCACTCCCTTTCTTTGCCCCTTTTCTCTCTCTCTGTCTCTCCCTTTCTTTGCCCCCTCTCTATCTCACTCCCTTTCTTTGCCCCTCTCTCTCTCTCTGTCTCACTCCATTTCTTTGCCCCCTCTCTGTCTCTCTCTGTCTCACTCCCTTTCTTTGCCCCTCTCTCGATCTGTCTCACTCCCTTTCTTTGCCCCCTCTCTCTCTCTGTCTCTCTCCCTTTCTTTGCCCCCTCTCTCTCTCTCTCTGTCTCACTCCCTTTCTTTGCCCCTCTCTCTCTCTCTCTCTCTGTCTCACTAACCTTTCATAGCCCCCTCTCTCTCTGTCTCACTCCCTTTCTTTGCACCCTCTCTCTCTCTCTCTCTCTCTCTCTCTCTCTCTCTCCATTTCTTTGCCCCTCTCTCTCTCTGTCTCTCTCCCTCTCTCTCCATACTCTCTCTCTGTCTCACTCCCTTCCTTTGCCCCTCTCTGTCTCACTCCCTTTCTTTGCCCCCTCTCTCTCTCTCTCTCTCAATCCCTTTCTTTGCCCCCTCTCTGTCTCACTCCCTTTCTTTGCCCCTTCTCTCTCTCTCTGTCTCTCCCTTTCTTTGCCCCCTCTCTGTCTCACTCCCTTTCTTTGCCCCTCTCTCTCTCTGTCTCTCTCCCTCTCTCTCCATACTCTCTCTCTGTCTCACTCCCTTTCTTTGCCCCTCTCTGTCTCACTCCCTTTCTTTGCCCCCTCTCTCTCTCTGTCTCACTCCCTTTCTTTGCCCCCTCTCTCTCTGTCTCACTCCATTTCTTTGCCCCCTCTCTCTCTCTGTCTCACTCCCTTTCTTTGCCCCTCTCTCTCTGTCTCACTCCCTCTCTCTCCCTACTCTCTCTCTGTCTCACTCCCTTTCTTTGCCCCCTCTCTGTCTCACTCCCTTTCTTTGCCCCTTCTCTCTCTCTCTGTCTCACTCCCTTTCTTTGCCCCCTCTCTGTCTCTCTCTGTCTCACTCCCTTTCTTTGCCCCTCTCTCGATCTGTCTCACTCCCTTTCTTTGCCCCCTCTCTCTCTCTGTCTCACTCCCTTTCTTTGCCCCCTCTCTCTCTGTCTCACTCCATTTCTTTGCCCCCTCTCTCTCTCTGTCTCACTCCCTTTCTTTGCCCCTCTCTCTCTGTCTCACTCCCTCTCTCTCCCTACTCTCTCTCTGTCTCACTCCCTTTCTTTACCCCCTCTCTGTCTCACTCCCTTTCTTTGCCCCCCCCTCTCTCTCTGTCTCACTCCCTCTCTCTCCCTACTCTCTCACTGTCTCACTCCCTTTATATGCCCCCTCTCTCTCTGTCTCACTCCCTTTCTTTGCTCCCTCTCTCTCTCTGTCCCACTCCCTTTCTTTGCCCCTCTCTCTCTCTGTCTCACTCCCTTTATTTGCCCCCTTTGTCTCTGTCTCACTCCCTCTCTCTCTCTCTCTCTCTCTCTCTCTGTCTCACTCCCTTTGTCTGCCCGTCTCTCTCTGTTGCACTCACTCTCTCTCTGTCTCACTCCCTTTCTTTGCCCCCTCTCTGTCTCACTCCCTTTCTTTGCCCCCCCTCTCTCTCTCTGTCTCACTCCCTTTCTTTGCCCCCTCTCTGTCTCACTCCCTTTCTTTGCCCCCCCTCTCTCTCTCTGTCTCACTCCCTTTCTTTGCCCCCCTCTCTCTCTGTCTCACTCCCTCTCTCTCCCTACTCTCTCACTGTCTCACTCCCTTTATTTGCCCCCTCTCTCTCTGTCTCACTCCCTTTCTTTGCCCCCTCTCTCTCTCTGTCCCACTCCCTTTCTTTGCCCCTCTCTCTCTCTGTCTCACTCCCTTTATTTGCCCCCTTTTTCTCTGTCTCACTCCCTCTCTCTCCCTACTCTCTATCTGTCTCACTCCCTTTCTTTGCCCCCACTCTCTCTCTATCTCACTCCATTTCTTTGCTCCTCTCTCTCTGTCGCACTCACTCTCTCTCCCTACTCTCTCTCTGTCTCACTCAATTCTTTGCCCCCTCTCTGTCTCACTCCCTTTCTTTGCCCCCTCTCTCTCTTTCTGTCTCACTCCCTTTCTTTGCCCCTCTCTCTCTATCTCTCTCTGTCTCACTCCCTTTCTTTGCCCACTCTCTCTCTGTCTCACTCCCTTTCATAGCCCCCTCTCTCTCTCTCTCTCTCTGTCTCACTCCCTTTCTCTGCCCGTCTCTCTCTGTCGCACTCACTCTCTCTCCCTACTCTCTCTCTGTCTCACTCCCTTTCTTTGCCCCCTCTCTGTCTCACTCCTTTTCTTTGCCCCCCCTCTCTCTCTCTGTCTCACTCCCTTTCTTTGCCCCTCTCTCTCTCTGTCTCACTCCCTCTCTCTCCCTACTCTCTCACTGTCTCACTCCCTTTATATGCCCCCTCTCTCTCTGTCTCACTCCCTTTCTTTGCTCCCTCTCTCTCTCTGTCCCACTCCCTTTCTTTGCCCCTCTCTCTCTCTGTCTCACTCCCTTTATTTGCCCCCTTTGTCTCTGTCTCACTCCCTTTCTTTGCCCTCTCTCTCTCTCTGTCTCACTCCATCTCTCTCCCTACTCTCTCTCTGTCTCACTCCCTTTCTTTGCCCCCACTCTCTCTCTCTGTCTCACTCCCTTTCTTTGCCCCTCTCTCTGTCGCACTCACTATCTCTCCCTACTCTCTCTCTCTGTCTCACTCAATTCTTTGCCCCTCTCTCTCTCTGTCTCACTCCCTCTCTCTCCCTTCTCTCTCTCTGTCTCACTCCCTTTCTTTGCCCCTCTCTGTCTCCTTCTCACTCCCTTTCTTTGCCCACTCTCTCTCTCACTCCCTTTTTTTGCCCCCTCTCTCTCTCTGTCTCACTCCCTCTCTCTCCCTACTCTCTCTCTGTCTCACTCCCTTTCTTTGCCCCCTCTCTCTCTCTGTCTCACTCCCTCTCTCTCCCTACTCTCTCTCTGTCTCACTCCCTTTCTTTGCCCCTCTCTCTCTCTGTCTCACTCCCTTTCATAGCCCCTTCTCTCTCTCTGTCTCACTCCCTTTCATAGCCCCTTATCTGTCTCTGTCTCACTCCCTTTATTTGCCCCTCTCTCACTGTCTCACTCCCTTTTTTGCCCCTCGCTCTCTGTCTCACTCCCTTTCTTTGCCCCTCTCTCTCTGTCTCACTGTCTTTCTTTGCCCCTCTGTCTCTGTCTAACTCCCTTTCATAGCCCCCTCTCTCTATATGTCTCACTCCCTTTCTTTGCCCCTCTCTCTCTGTCTCACTCCCTTTCTTTGCCCCCTCTATCTCTCTCTGTCTCACTCCCTCTCTCTCCCTACACTCTCTCTGTCTCACTCCCTTTCTTTGCCCCCTCTCTCTCTGTCTCACTCCCTTTCTTTGCCCACTCTCTCTCTGTCTCACTCCCTTTCCTTTCCCCCTCTGTCTCTCTCTGTCTCACTCCCTCTCTCTCCCTACACTCTCTCTGTCTCACTCCCTTTCTTTGCCCCCCCTCTCTCTGTCTCACTCCCTTTCTTTGCCCCCCCCCTCTCTCTCTCTCTGTCTCACTCCCTTTCTTTGCCCCTCTCTCTCTCTGTCTCAATCCCTCTCTCTCCCTACTCTCTCTCTGTCTCACTCCCTTTCTTTGCCCCTCTCTCTCTCTGACTCACTCCCTTTCATAGCCCCCTCTCTCTCTCTGTCTCACTCCCTTTCATAGCCCCCTCTCTCTCTCTGTCTCACTCCCTTTCATAGCCCCTTTTATGTCTCTGTCTCACTCCCTTTCTTTGCCCCTCTCTCTCTGTCTCACTCCCTTTCTTTGCCCCTCTATCTCTATGTCTCACTCCCTTTCTTTTCCCTTCTCTCTCTCTTTGTCTCACACCCTTTCTTTGCCCCCTCTCTCTCTCTGTCTCACTCCCTTTATTTGCCCCCCCCTCTCTCTCTCTCTGTCTCACTCCCTTTCTTTGCCCCTCTCTCTCTCTGTCTCAATCCCTCTCTCTCCCTACTCTCTCTCTGTCTCACTCCTTTCTTTGCCCCTCTCTCTCTCTGACTCACTCCCTTTCATAGCCCCCTCTCTCTCTCTGTCTCACTCCCTTTCATAGCCCCCTCTCTCTCTCTGTCTCACTCCCTTTCATAGCCCCTTTTATGTCTCTGTCTCACTCCCTTTCTTTGCCCCTCTCTCTCTGTCTCACGCCCTTTCTTTGCCCCTCTATCTCTGTCTCACTCCCTTTCTTTGCCCCTCTATCTCTGTCTCAATCCCTTTCTTTGCCCCTCTCTCACTGTCTCAATCCCTTTTTTTGCCCCTCGCTCTCTGTCTCACTCCCTTTCTTTGCCCCTCTCTCTCTGTCTCACTGTCTTTCTTTGCCCCTCTGTCTCTGTCTCACTCACTTTCTTTGCCCCTCTCTCTCTCTCTCACTCCCTTTCTGTGCCCCTCTCTCTCTCTGTTTTGGTCTCTCTCTCTCTGTTTTGGTCTCTCTCTCTCTGCCTTTTTCACCACCACTGTCTCTCTTTCTCTGTTTTGGTCTCTCTCTCTCCAGTCTAAAAGGCTGACCTTTTGATTGATAATAGAAAGGGAGAATGCAGCATAATCTGGTCTCTTCAGCAGTGAATGGAAGTAGTGAACTAGCTTGATGCCTTGATAAGCTCCTTTCCTGAGGACGGCTCACCTCTCACAGTCCTGGGCGACTTTAACCTCCCCACGTCTACCTTTGACTCATTCCTCTCTGCCTCCTTCTTTCCACTCCTCTCCTCTTTTGACCTCACCCTCTCACCTTCCCCCCCTACTCACAAGGCAGGCAATACGCTTGACCTCATCTTTACTAGATGCTGTTCTTCCACTAACCTCATTGCAACTCCCCTCCAAGTCTCCGACCACTACCTTGTATTCTTTTCCCTCTTGCTCTCATCCAACACTTCCCACACTGCCCCTACTCGGATGGTATCGCGCCGCCCCAACCTTCGCTCTCTCTCCCCCGCTACACTCTCCTCTTCCATCCTATCATCTCTTCCCACTGCTCATACCTTCTCCAACCTATCTCCTGATTCTGCCTCCTCAACCCTCCTCTCTTCCCTTTCTGCATCCTTTGACTCTCTATGTCCCCTATCCTCCAGGCCAGCTCGGTCCTCCCCTCCGCTCCGTGGCTCGATGACTCATTGCGAGCTCACAGAACAGAGCTCCGGGCAGCCGAGCGGAAATGGAGGAAAACTCACCCTCCCTGCGGACCTGGCATCCTTTCACTCCCTCCTCTCTACATTTTCCTCCTCTGTCTCTGCTGCTAAAGCCACTATTTTCCACTCTAAATTCCAAGCATCTGCCTCTAACCCTAGGAAGCTCTTTGCCACCTTCTCCTCCCTCCTGAATCCTCCCCCTCCCCCTCCTCCTCTCTGCAGATGACTTCGTCGACCATTTTGAAAAGAAGGTCGACGACATCCGATCCTCGTTTGCTAAGTCAAACGACACCGCTGGTTCTGCTCACACTGCCCTACCCTGTGCTCTGACCTCTTTCTCCCCTCTCTCTCCAGATGAAATCTCGCTTCTTGTGACGGCCGGCCGCCCAACAACCTGCCCGCTTGACCCTATCCCCTCCTCTCTTCTCCAGACCATTTCCGGAGACCTTCTCCCTTACCTCACCTCGCTCATCAACTCATCCCTGACCGCTGGCTACGTCCCTTCCGTCTTCAAGAGAGCGAGAGTTGCACCCCTTCTGAAAAAACCCACACTCGATCCCTCCGATGTCAACAACTACAGACCAGTATCCCTTCTTTCTTTTCTCTCCAAAACTCTTGAACGTGCCGTCCTTGGCCAGCTCTCCCGCTATCTCTCTCAGAATGACCTTCTTGATCCAAATCAGTCAGGTTTCAAGACTAGTCATTCAACTGAGACTGCTCTTCTCTGTATCACGGAGGCGCTCCGCACTGCTAAAGCTAACTCTCTCTCCTCTGCTCTCATCCTTCTAGACCTATCGGCTGCCTTCGATACTGTGAACCATCAGATCCTCCTCTCCACCCTCTCCGAGTTGGGCATCTCCGGCGCGGCCCACGCTTGGATTGCGTCCTACCTGACAGGTCGCTCCTACCAGGTGGCGTGGCGAGAATCTGTCTCCTCGCCACGCGCTCTCACCACTGGTGTCCCCCAGGGCTCTGTTCTAGGCCCTCTCCTATTCTCGCTATACACCAAGTCACTTGGCTCTGTCATAACCTCACATGGTCTCTCCTATCATTGCTATGCAGACGACACACAATTAATCTTCTCCTTTCCCCCTTCTGATGACCAGGTGGCGAATCGCATCTCTGCATGTCTGGCAGACATATCAGTGTGGATGACGGATCACCACCTCAAGCTGAACCTCGGCAAGACGGAGCTGCTCTTCCTCCCGGGGAAGGACTGCCCGTTCCATGATCTCGCCATCACGGTTGACAACTCCATTGTGTCCTCCTCCCAGAGCGCTAAGAACCTTGGCGTGATCCTGGACAACACCCTGTCGTTCTCAACCAACATCATGGCGGTGGCCCGTTCCTGTAGGTTCATGCTCTACAACATCCGCAGAGTACGACCCTGCCTCACACAGGAAGCGGCGCAGGTCCTAATCCAGGCACTTGTCATCTCCCGTCTGGATTACTGCAACTCGCTGTTGGCTGGGCTCCCTGCCTGTGCCATTAAACCCCTACAACTCATCCAGAACGCCGCAGCCCGTCTGGTGTTCAACCTTCCCAAGTTCTCTCACGTCACCCCGCTCCTCCGCTCTCTCCACTGGCTTCCAGTTGAAGCTCGCATCCGCTACAAGACCATGGTGCTTGCCTACGGAGCTGTGAGGGGAACGGCACCGCAGTACCTCCAGGCTCTGATCAGGCCCTACACCCAAGCAAGGGCACTGCGTTCATCCACCTCTGGCCTGCTCGCCTCCCTACCACTGAGGAAGTACAGTTCCCGCTCAGCCCAGTCAAAACTGTTCGCTGCTCTGGCCCCCCAATGGTGGAACAAACTCCCTCACGACGCCAGGACAGCGGAGTCAATCACCACCTTCCGGAGACACCTGAAACCCCACCTCTTCAAGGAATACCTAGGATAGGATAAGTAATCCTTCTCACCCCCCCCCTTAATGATTTAGATGCACTATTGTAAAGTGGCTGTTCCACTGGATGTCAGAAGGTGAATTCACCAATTCGTAAGTCGCTCTGGATAAGAGCGTCTGCTAAATGACTTAAATGTAATGTAAATGTAGTTCAACTAGTAATTTAACTTCAATCAGCAGTATCTTGGTGGTGGTTGAACTACATTCAAATACGAGTATTGGTTTTAGTATTTCATTCATTTTTTGCCATGTAGTGGAGTAAACTCCTGGAACTACACACTGCTGTTCCAACTGGAACAACACTACTGTTCTAACTGGAACTACACAGTACTGTTCTAAGTGGAACAACACTACTGTTCTAACTGGAACAACACTACTGTTCTAACTGGAACTACACTACTGTTCTAACTGGAACAACACTACTGTTCTAACTGGAACAACACTACTGTTCTAACTGGAACTACACAGTACTGTTCTAAGGGGAACAACACTACTGTTCTAACTGGAACTACACTACTGTTCTAACTGGAACTACACACTACTGTTCTAACTGGAACAACACTACTGTTCTAACTGGAACTACACACTAATGTTCTAACTGGAACAACACACTACTGTTATAACTGGAACAACACTACTGTTCTAACTGGAACTACACACTAATGTTCTAACTGGAACAACACACTACTGTTATAACTGGAACAACACTACTGTTCTAACTGGGACTACACAGTACTGTTCTAACTGGAACAACACTACTGTTCTAACTGGAACTACACAGTACTGTTCTAACTGGAACAACACTACTGCTCTAACTGGAACAACACTCTAGTGTTCTAACTGGAACAACACTCTAGTGTTGTAACTGGAACTACACAGTACTGTTCTAACTGGAACAACACTACTGTTCTAACTGGAACTACACTACTGTTCTAAATGGAACTACACTACTGTTCTAACTGGAACTACACTACTGTTCTAACTGGAACAACACTACTGTTCTAACTGGAACTACACTATTGTTCTAACTGGAACTACACTACTGTTCTAACTGGAACTACACTACTGTTCTAACTGGAACACCACTACTGATCTAACTGGAACAACACAGTACTGTTCTAACTGGAACAACACTCTCGTGTTCTAACTGGAACAACACTCTAGTGTTCTAAATGGAACAACACTCTCGTGTTCTAAATGGAACAACACTCTAGTGTTCTAACTGGAACAACACTCTAGTGTTCTAACTGGAACAACACTACTGTTCTAACTGGAACAACACTACTGTTCTAACTGGAACTACACTACTGTTCTAACTGGAACTACACTACTGTTCTAACTGGAACTACACTACTGTTCTAACTGGAACAACACAGTACTGTCCTAACTGGAACAACACTCTAGTGTTCTAACTGGAACAACACTACTGTTCTAACTGGAACTACACAGTACTGTTCTAATTGGACCTACACAGTTCCCAGCCTGTATGGCACAGTACTATAAGTGCTCAGCCTGTATACTATAGTACAGTACCCAATCTGCATGGTACAGTACTGTAAGTACCCAGCCTGTATACTATAGTACAGTACCCACTCCACCATAGTCTTCGTCCGCTTTTGTGGTATCCTAGGAACCCTGGCCGCAGACCTAGGATTGGCAACCCTACTAAATGGCCCCACTGGACTGAGGGGCAGCTCCGGACTGAGGGGAAGCTCCGGACTGAGGGGCAGCTCCGGACTGAGGGGCAGCTCCGAACTGAGGGGCAGCTCCGGACTGGCTGACGACTCTGGCGGATCCTGGCTGAATGGCGGCTCTGGCGGATCCAGGCTGACTGGCGGCTCTGGACAGGCTGGAGACTTTAGCAGCTCTGGACAGGCGGGAGACTCTAGCAGCTCTGGACAGGCGGGAGACTCTAGCAGCTCTGGACAGGCGGGAGACTCTGGCAGCTTTGGACAGGCGGGAGACTCTAGCAACTCTGGACAGGCGGGAGACTCTAGCAGCTCTGGACAGGCTGGACGCACTGTAGGCCTGGTACGTGGTGCCGGCGCTGGTGGTACTGGGCCGAGGACCAGCACCTCAGGGCGAGTGTGGGGAGGAGGAACAGGGAGTACTGGGCTCTGGACACGCACAGGAAGCCTGGTGCGGGGAGCTGCCACCGGAGGGCTGGTGCGTGGAGGTGGCACTGGATAGACCGGGCCGTGCAGGCGCACTGGAGCTCTTGAGCACCGAGCCTGCCCAACCTTACCTGGTCGAATGCTCCCTGTCGCCCTGCCAGTGCGGCGAGTTGGAATAGCCCACACTGGGCTGTGCAGGCGAACCGGAGACACCATGCGTAAGGCTGGTGCCATGTACGCCAGCACAAGGAGACGCACTGGAGACCAGATGCGTAGAGCCGGCTTCATGGCACTTGGCTCGATGCCCACTCTAGCCCGGCCGATACGCGGAGCTGGTATGTACCGCACCGGGCTATGCACCCGCACTGGGTCACCGTGCGCTCCACAGCATAACACGGTGCCTGCCCGGTCTCTCTCGCTCTCCGGTAAGCACAGGAAGTTGGCGCAGGTCTCCTACCTGGCTTCGCCATACTTCCTGTGTCCCCCGCCCAAGAAATGTTAGGGTCTGACTCTCAGGCTTCCTACTGCGCCGCCATACTCGTTTCTCCAACTCCATTCTCCTGTAACCCTCCTCGCACTGCTCTTTCGAATCCCAGGCGGGCTCCGGCACTCTCCCTGGGTCGACCGCCCACCTGTCTATCTCTTCCCAAGTCGTATAGTCCAGATTCTGCTGCCAAATCCAATAATCCTGACATCGCTGCTCCTTCTGCCGCTATCTGTCACCACGCTGCTTGGTCATGTTTTGGTGGGTGATTCTGTCGCGGCAGATTTCCTCCTCTTCCTCTGAAGAGGTGAAAAAAGGATCAGACCAAAATGCAGCGTGTTAGGTGTCCATGGTTTTAATATGAAAAAATCAACATGAATACAAATACACGTGAAACTAACCGAAACAGTCCCGTGTGGCATAAACACTGACACAGGAAACAATCACCCACAAAATACCTAAAGAAAATGGCTGCCTAAATATGGTTTCCAATCAGAGACAACGATAGACAGCTGCCTCTAATTGAGAACCAATCTAGACATCCATAAACATACAATTACCTAGATTGGACAACAGCCACATAAACTTACAAAACTACCTAGAAAGGAAACAGCCCCGTAAACATACAAAACTCCTAGACAAGACAAGACGCATAAATCCCCCATGTCACACCCTGACCTAACCAAAATAATTAAGAAAACAAAGATAAGGCCAGGGCGTGACACTAGGATCCTGAGTGGAACCAAAGAATTTGATCACATTACTCCAGTGCTAGCCTCCCTACACTGGCTTCCTGTTAAGGCATGGGCTTGCTCCTACCTATCCTTCCGATTTGGTCCTGCAGTACATACCTACACATACATGGTCACAAGACGCAGGCCTGCTAATTGTCCTTAAAATGTCTAAGCAAACAGCTGGAGGCAGGACTTTTTTTATAGAGCTCCATTCTTATGGAATGGTCTGCCTACCCATGTGAGAGACGCATACTCGGTCTCAATTTAAGTCTTTATTGAAGACTCATCTCTTCAGTAGGTCCTATGATTGAGTGTAGTCTCAATCATAGGAGTGTGAAGGTGAACGGAAAGGTACTGAAGCAACGAACCGCCCTTGCTGTCTCTGCCTGACCAGTTTCTCTCTCTCCACTGGGATTCTCTGACTCTAACCCTATTACAGGGGCAGAGTAACTGGCTTACTGGTTCTCCTCCATGCCTTCCCTAGGAGGGGTGCCCACTTGAATGGGTTAAGTCGCTGATGTGATCTTCCTGTCAAGCCCCTCAATACACCATGCAGGAGGCCATAGACTACTAGAGGAACACATCAAGCCCCTCAACACACCATGCAGGAGGACAGACTACTAGAGGAACACATCAAGCCCCTCAACACACCATGCAGGAGGACAGACTACTAGAGGAACACATCAAGCCCCTCAACACACCATGTCGGAGGACATAGACTACTAGAGGAACACATCAAGCCCCTCAATACACCATGCAGGAGGCCATAGACTACTAGAGGAACACATCAAGCCCCTCAACACACCATGCAGGAGGACAGACTACTAGAGGAACACATCAAGCCCCTCAACACACCATGCAGGAGGACAGACTACTAGAGGAACACATCAAGCCCCTCAACACACCATGCAGGAGGACAGACTACTAGAGGAACACATCAAGCCCCTCAATACACCATGCAGGAGGCCATGGACTACTAGAGGAACACATCAAGCCCCTCAATACACCATGCAGGAGGCCATAGACTACTAGAGGAACACATCAAGTGTGAGGGATCTCCTCCTCCTCTTCCAAAGAGGAGAGGCGAGAAGGTTCGGAGGACCAATATGCAGCGTGGTTAGTGTCCATGCTTCCTTTTAATAAGAAATACTTAACATGAACACAACTGAATACAAAAACAATAAACGTGGAACGAACGAAACCCAAAACAGTACCGTGTGGTGAAAAACACAGACACGGAAACAAACACCCACAAACAAACAGTGAAACCCAGGCTACCTAAGTATGATTCTCAATCAGAGACAACTAATGACACCTGCCTCTGATTGAGAACCATATTAGGCCGAAACATAGAAATCCCCAAATCATAGAAAAACAAACATAGACTGCCCACCCCAACTCACACCCTGACCATACAAAATAATGACAAAACAAAGGACATAAAGGTCAGAAAGTGACAGCAAGCCCCTCAACACACCATGTCGGAGGACATAGACTACTAGAGGAACACATCAAGCCCCTCAACACACCATGCAGGAGGAAAGACTACTAGAGGAACACATCAAGCCCCTCAACACACCATGCAGGAGGACATAGACTACTAGAGGAACACATCAAGCCCCTCAACACACCATGCAGGAGGACATAGACTACTAGAGGAACACATCAAGCCCCTCAACACACCATGCAGGAGGACATAGACTACTAGAGGAACACATCAAACCCTCAACACACCATGTAGAAGGACATAGACTACTAGAGGAACACATCAAACCCTCAACACACCATGCAGGAGGACATAGACTACTAGAGGAACACATCAAGCCCCTCAACACACCATGCAGGAGGACATAGACTACTAGAGGAACACATCAAGCCCCTCAACACATCATGCAGGAGGACATAGACTACTAGAGGAACACATCAAGCCCCTCAACACACCATGCAGGAGGACAGACTACTAGAGGAACACATCAAGCCCCTCAACACCATGTCGGACAACACAGACTACTAGAGGAACACATCAAGCCCCTCAACACCATGTCGGACAACACAGACTACTGGAGGAACACAGCAAGTGTAAGGGATCTCCTCCTCCTCTTCCGAAGAGGAGAGGCGAGAAGGTTCGGAGGACCAATATGCAGCGTGGTAAGTGTCCATGCTTACTTTTAATAAGAAATACTTAACATGAACACAACTGAATACAAAAACAATAAACGTGGAACGAACGAAACCAAAAACAGTACCGTGTGGTGAAAAACACAGACACGGAAACAAACACCCACAAACAAACAGTGAAACCCAGGCTACCTAAGTATGATTCTCAATCAGAGACAACTAATGACACCTGCCTCTGATTGAGAACCATATTAGGCCGAAACATAGAAATCCCAAAATCATAGAAAAACAAACATAGACTGCCCACCCCAACTCACACCCTGACCATACAAAATAATGACAAAACAAAGGACATAAAGGTCAGAAAGTGACAGCAAGCCCCTCAACACACCATGTCGGAGGACATAGACTACTAGAGGAACACATCAAGCCCCTCAACACACCATGCAGGAGGAAAGACTACTAGAGGAACACATCAAGCCCCTCAACACACCATGCAGGAGGACATAGACTACTAGAGGAACACATCAAGCCCCTCAACACACCATGCAGGAGGACATAGACTACTAGAGGAACACATCAAGCCCCTCAACACACCATGCAGGAGGACATAGACTACTAGAGGAACACATCAAACCCTCAACACACCATGTAGAAGGACATAGACTACTAGAGGAACACATCAAACCCTCAACACACCATGCAGGAGGACATAGACTACTAGAGGAACACATCAAGCCCCTCAACACACCATGCAGGAGGACATAGACTACTAGAGGAACACATCAAGCCCCTCAACACATCATGCAGGAGGACATAGACTACTAGAGGAACACATCAAGCCCCTCAACACACCATGCAGGAGGACAGACTACTAGAGGAACACATCAAGCCCCTCAACACCATGTCGGACAACACAGACTACTAGAGGAACACATCAAGCCCCTCAACACCATGTCGGACAACACAGACTACTGGAGGAACACAGCAAGTGTAAGGGATCTCCTCCTCCTCTTCCGAAGAGGAGAGGCGAGAAGGTTCGGAGGACCAATATGCAGCGTGGTAAGTGTCCATGCTTACTTTTAATAAGAAATACTTAACATGAACACAACTGAATACAAAAACAATAAACGTGGAACGAACGAAACCAAAAACAGTACCGTGTGGTGAAAAACACAGACACGGAAACAAACACCCACAAACAAACAGTGAAACCCAGGCTACCTAAGTATGATTCTCAATCAGAGACAACTAATGACACCTGCCTCTGATTGAGAACCATATTAGGCCGAAACATAGAAATCCCAAAATCATAGAAAAACAAACATAGACTGCCCACCCCAACTCACACCCTGACCATACAAAATAATGACAAAACAAAGGACATAAAGGTCAGAACGTGACAGCAAGCCCCTCAACACACCATGTCGGAGGACATAGACTACTAGAGGAACACATCAAGCCCCTCAACACACCATGCAGGAGGACATAGACTACTAGAGGAACACATCAAACCCCTCAACACACCATGCAGGAGGACATAGACTACTAGAGGAACACATCAAGCCCCTCAACACACCATGACGGAGGACATAGACTACTAGATGAACACATCAAGCCCCTCAACACACCATGCAGGAGGACATAGACTACTAGAGGAACACATCAAGCCCCTCAACACACCATGACGGAGGACATAGACAACTAGATGAACACATCAAGCCCCTCAACACACCATGCAGGAGGACATAGACTACTAGAGGAACACATCAAGCCCCTCAACACACCATGACGGAGGACATAGACAACTAGAGGAACACATCAAACCCCTCATCAAATGGCTAACATGATATATTTATTCACATGCTTTTATTAAACTGAACATTACATTTACATTTAAGTCATTTAGCAGAACATCTGGCCTCAGTGTCCCCAGGCTAGTTTCCATTGTTACATATTATCCCTGCGTCTGTGCCGCATGGCTTCTGAACACTGGTAAACAACAGATTGTTCACTTATCGAGTGCCGCTGAGAATGATTCACTATGCATGTCAAGCTATGCTATGCAACGCTACAGTGGCTGTACTGTACATACCTACGGTATGTACTGTAACTCCAGGAGAGACAAGGGATTGTCTCAATGGCGTCCCGAAGGAAAGTCTTTTAACCATAGATACGGGAATGGTGGTTCTCATAATCTCCTCGTGGAATTAGCTCTCTTGATTCACCAATTCACAGGCCTGAAGATAAATTGACAAGTTGAATGATGTGTTTCTACATTTTGGAACATATTAAATATATTGATGAGAGGTTTGAGAACCTCTGACATAGAACACAACCGTTTCTGTATTGTCTATGCTCATAACGTCGTCTTCTACCTATTCTTGTGTCACACGCTTATGTCATTATGCTTTAGTCTGATGCCCATTAGTGGATGGTTACTGGTATCATCATGTGAAATGATTGCTGAGTTGTTCTTTCTTTGCTTGAATAATGCTGAAGAGAAGTTTCAT
>NW_027016683.1:19829-25000 GCF_036934945.1 Oncorhynchus masou masou
GGAGTGTTTCAGATGGCCTTATCCTCCACCATAGCCCCACTGCTAGGAGTGTTTCAGATGGCCTTATCCTCCACCATAGCCCCACTGCTAGGAGTGTTTCAGATGGCCTTATCCTCCACCATAGCCCCACTGCTAGGAGTGTTTCAGATGGCCTTAACCTCCACCATAGCCCCACTGTTTCTAGGGCCCCACTGTGTGTGTCAGATGGCCTTATCCTCCACTGCTAGGAGTGTTTCAGATGGCCTTATCCCCACTGCTACTGGAGTGTTTCAGATGGCCTTATCCTCCACCATAGCCCCACTGCTAGGAGTGTTTCAGATGGCCTTATCCTCCACCAGCCCCACTGCAGTGTTTCAGAGCCCCACCTGCCCACCTCTAGGAGTGTTTCAGATGGCCTTAACCTATCCCCACTGCAGGTGTTTCAGATGGCCTTAACCTCCACCATAGCCCCACTGCTAGAAGTGTGTCAGATGGCACTTAGTGTTTCCCTTATCCACCATAGCCCCACTGCTAGGAGTGTTTCAGATGGCCTTATCCTCCACCATAGCCCCACCTCTAGGAGTGTTTCAGATGGCCTTAACCTAGCCCCACTGCCTCCATCCATAGCCCCACTGCTAGGAGTGTTTCAGATGGCCTTATCCTCCACCATAGCCCCACTGCTAGAAGTGTTTTCAGATGGCCTTAACCTCCACCATAGCCCCACTGCTAGGAGTGTTTCAGATGGCCTTATCCTCCACCATAGCCCCACTGCTAGAGTGTTTCAGGTGGCCTTATCCTCCACCATAGCCCCACTGCTAGGAGTGTTTCAGATGGCCTAGGAGTGTTTCCAGATGGCCTTATCCTCCACCATAGCCCCACTGCTAGGGTGTTTAGAGTGTTTCCTATAGACTGCTGAAGTGTGTCAGATCCTTAAGCTCCCACTGCTAGGAGTGTTTCAGATGGCCTTATCCTCCACCATAGCCCTGCTAGAAGTGTGTCAGATGCCAACCTCCACCATGGCCCACTGCTAGGAGTGTTTCAGATGGCCTTATCCTCCACCATAGCCCCACTGCTAGGAGTGTTTCAGGTGGCCTTAACCTCCACCATAGCCCCACTGCTAGGAGTGTTTCAGGTGGCCTTATCCTCCACCATAGCCCCACTGCTAGAGATGGCCTTATCCTCCACCATAGCCCCACTGCTAGGAGTGTGTCAGATGGCCTTATCCTCCACCATAGCCCCACTGCTAGGAGTGTTTCAGATGGCCTTATCCTCCACCATAGCCCCACTGCTAGGAGTGTTTCAGATGGCCTTCCACCATCACTCCACCATAGCCCCACTGCTAGAAGTGTAGCCACACTGCAGATGGCCTTAACTGCTAGGAGTGTTTCAGATGGCCTTATCCTCCACCATAGCCCCACTGCTAGGAGTGTTTCAGATGGCCTTATCCTCCACCATAGCCCCACTGCTAGAAGTGTGTCAGATGGCCTTATCCTCCACCATAGACAAACTATCCTCCCCACTGCTAGGGAGAGTGTTTCAGATGGCCTTATCCTCCACCATAGCCCCACTGCTAGGAGTGTTTCAGATGGCCTTATCCTCCACCATAGCCCCACTGCTAGGAGTGTGTCAGATGGCCTTAACCTCCACCATAGCCCCACTGCTAGGAGTGTTTCAGATGGCCTTATCCTCCACCATAGCCCCCACTGCTAGAGTGTGTCAGATGGCCTTATCCTCCACCATAGCCCCACTGCTAGGAGTGTTTCAGATGGCCATATCCTCCACCATAGCCCCACTGCTAGAAGTGTGTCAGATGGCCTTAACCTCCACCATAGCCCCACTGCTAGGAGTGTTTCAGATGGCCTTATCCTCCACCATAGCCCCACTGCTAGGAGTGTTTCAGATGGCCTTATCCATAGCCACACTGCTAGAAGTGTTTCAGATGGCCTTAACCTCCACCATAGCCCACTGCTAGGAGTGTTTCAGATGGCCTTATCCTCCACCATAGCCCCACTGCTAGGAGTGTTTCAGATGGCCTTATCCTCCACCATAGCCCCACTGCTAGAAGTGTTTCAGATGGCCTTATCCTCCACCATAGCCCCACTGCTAGGAGTGTTTCAGATGGCCTTATCCTCCACCTTAGCCCCACTGCTAGAAGTGTGTCAGATGGCCTTAACCTCCACCATAGCCCCACTGCTAGGAGTGTTTCAGATGGCCTTATCCTCCACCATAGCCCCACTGCTAGAAGTGTGTCAGATGGCCTTATCCTCCACCATAGCCCCACTGCTAGGGTGTTTCAGATCCTTATCCATAGCCCCACTGCTAGGAGTGTTTCAGATGGCCTTATCCTCCACCATAGCCCCACTGCTAGGAGTGTTTCAGATGGCCTTATCCTCCACCATAGCCCCACTGCTAGGAGTGTTTCAGATGGCCTTATCCTCCACCATTCCCACTGCTAGAAGTGTTGTCAGATGGCCTTATCCTCCACCATAGCCCCACTGCTAGGAGTGTTTCAGATGGCCTTATCCTCCACCATAGCCCCACTGCTAGAAGTGTGTCAGATGGCCTTATCCTCCACCATAGCCCCACTGCTAGAAGTGTGTCAGATGGCCTTATCCTCCACCATAGCCCCACTGCTAGGAGTGTTTCAGATGGCCTTATCCTCCACCATAGCCCCACTGCTAGGAGTGTTTCAGATGGCCTTATCCTCCACCATAGCCCCACTGCTAGGAGTGTTTCAGATGGCCTTATCCACCATAGCCCCACTGCTAGGAGTGTTTCAGATGGCCTTATCCTCCACCATAGCCCCACTGCTAGGAGTGTGTCAGATGGCCTTAACCTCCCACCATAGCCCCACTCTAGAGTGTTTCAGATGGCCTTATCCTAGCCCCACTGCTAGGAGTGTTTCAGATGGCCTTATCCTCCACCATAGCCCCACTGCTAGGAGTGTTTCAGATGGCCTTATCCTCCACCATAGCCCCACTGCTAGGAGTGTGTCAGATGGCCTTATCCATAGCCCCACTGCTAGGAGTGTTTCAGATGGCCTTATCCTCCACCATAGCCCCACTGCTAGGAGTGTTTCAGATGGCCTTATCCTCCACCATAGCCCCACTGCTAGGAGTGTTTCAGATGGCCTTATCCTCCACCATAGCCCCACTGCTAGGAGTGTTTCAGATGGCCTTATCCTCCACCATAGCCCCACTGCTAGGAGTGTTTCAGATGGCCTTATCCTCCACCATAGCCCCACTGCTAGGACTGTGTTTCAGATGGCCTTATCCTCCACCATAGCCCCACTGCTAGGAGTGTTTCAGATGGCCTTATCCTCCACCATAGCCCCACTGCTATGGGAGTGTTTCAGATGGCCTTAACCTCCACCATAGCCCCACTGCTAGGAGTGTTTCAGATGGCCTTATTCTCTAGAAGTGTGTCACCATAGCCCCACTGCTAGGAGTGTTTCAGATGGCCTTATCCTCCACCATAGCCCCACTGCTAGGAGTGTTTCAGATGGCCTTAACCTCCACCATAGCCCCACTGCTAGGAGTGTTTCAGATGGCCTTAACCTCCACCATAGCCCCACTGCTAGGGAGTGTTTCAGATGGCCTTATCCTCCACCATAGCCCCACTGCTAGGAGTGTTTCAGATGGCCTTATCCTCCACCATAGCCCCACTGCTAGGAGTGTTTCAGATGGCCTTAACCTCCACCATAGCCCCACTGCTAGGAGTGTTTCAGATGGCCTTAACCTCCACCACATAGCCCCACTGCTAGGAGTGTTTCAGATGGCCTTATCCTCCACCATAGCATATAACCTCCCCACCTCCTTACCATAGCCCCACTGCTAGGAGTGTTTCAGATGGCCTTATCCTCCACCATAAGGCCCCACTGCTAGGAGTGTTTCAGATGGCCTTATCCTCCACCATAGCCCCACTGCTAGGGTGTTTCAGATGGCCTTATCCTCCACCATAGCCCCACTGCTAGAAGTGTGTCAGATGGCCTTAACCTCCACCATAGCCCCACTGCTAGGAGTGTGTCAGATGGCCTTATCCTCCACCATAGCCCCACTGCTAGGAGTGTGTCAGATGGCCTTATCCTCCACCATAGCCCCACTGCTAGGAGTGTTTCAGATGGCCTTATCCTCCACCATAGCCCCACTGCTAGGAGTGTTTCAGATGGCCTTATCCTCCACCATAGCCCCACTGCTAGGAGTGTTTCGATGGCCTTATCCTCCACCATAGCCCCACTGCTAGGAGTGTTTCAGATGGCCTTATCCTCCACCATAGCCCCACTGCTAGGGTGTTTCAGATGGCCTTATCCTCCACCATAGCCCCACTGCTAGGAGTGTTTCAGATGGCCTTATCCTCCACCATAGCCCCACTGCTAGGAGTGTTTCAGATGGCCTTAACCTCCACCATAGCCCCACTGCTAGGAGTGTTTCAGATGGCCTTAACCTCCACCATAGCCCCACTGCTAGGAGTGTTTCAGATGGCCTTAACCTCCACCATAGCCCCACTGCTAGGAGTGTGTCAGATGGCCTTAACTCCTCCATAGCCCCACTGCTAGGAGTGTTTCAGATGGCCTTATCCTCCACCATAGCCCCACTGCTAGGAGTGTGTCAGATGGCCTTATCCTCCACCATAGCCCCACTGCTAGGAGTGTTTCCTCTTAGTCTCACTCACCTCGTCAGGGCCCAGGCAGAGACTGGGCTGGGGCCCCTAAAGTACCTCTACCCCCCCCCCTTCCACCTCCACCCCTGGGGGTGGGGGTGCAGAAACGAGCTGAGCGGTGCTTCAAAGAGATGCCGACCGCTGATGTTTAACAGGGAGGAATTGGAAGGGGGGCATGTTTGAACTGACCCTCTCGATATGTAGATTAACAGGGGACTCCCGCAGTTTCTCCTCCCCTCTCATTCTGTCTGTCTCTCTGATGCTTGATTGTAATTATGAGAATTAATCTGTGGCCTGATAATTAAAGGAATTAGGAGTTGACGGTAAAATGGCTGTGATCTACGACAGTGATTTTCAATGCTGTTTTTTTCCCTTCACAAAAAAATGTAGGCTAGTTTTATTATTTAATGTAATTAGATTTTGATTTAATGCCGTTGATGTATTATTTAAGGACTTTGTGTTCTGGTTCTATAGAGGTCTTTTGTTTCTTACACAAATACCAGTCTAGGACTGAAATGTCATGATGCCATTTG
>NW_027016684.1:0-10344 GCF_036934945.1 Oncorhynchus masou masou
GGTGAGACCAACCTCTTCACAGGAGTGTGTTTTAACTATGAAATTTCTCTGTCAGAGTTACTAGCATGGTGAATCTGGGTGAGACCAACCTCTTCACAGGAGTGTGTTTTAACTATGAAATTTCTCTGTCAGAGTTACTAGCATGGTGAATCTGGGTGAGACCAACCTCTTCACAGGAGTGTGTTTTAACTATGAAATCTCTCTGTCAGAGTTACTAGCATGGTGAATCTGGGTGAGACCAACCTCTTCACAGGAGTGTGTTTTAACTATGAAATTTCTCTGTCAGAGTTACTAGCATGGTGAATCTGGGTGAGACCAACCTCTTCACAGGAGTGTGTTTTAACTATGAAATCTCTCTGTCAGAGTTACTAGCATGGTGAATCTGGGTGAGACCAACCCCTACAGGAGTGTGTTTTAACTATGAAATCTCTCTGTCAGAGTTACTAGCATGGTGAATCTGGGTGAGACCAACCTCTTCACAGGAGTGTGTTTTAACTATGAAATCTCTCTGTCAGAGTTACTAGCATGGTGAATCTGGGTGTGAGACCAACTCTTCACAGGAGTGTGTTTAACCATGAAATCTCTCTGTCAGAGTTACTAGCATGGTGAATCTGGGTGAGACCAACCCTTCACAGGAGTGTGTTTTAACTATGAAATCTCTGTCAGAGTTACTAGCATGGTGAATCTGGGTGAGACCAACCTCTTCAGGAGTGTGTTTTTTAACTATGAAATCTCTGTCAGAGTTACTAGCATGGTGAATCTGGGTGAGACCAACCTCTTGAATCTGGGTGAGACCAATTCACAGGAGTGTGTTTTAACTATGAAATCTCTGTCAGAGTTACTAGCATGGTGAATCTGGGTGAGACCAACCTCTTCACAGGAGTGTGTTTTAACTATGAAATCTCTGTCAGAGTTACTAGCATGGTGAATCTGGGTGAGACCAACCTCTTCACAGGAGTGTGTTTTAACTATGAAATCTCTGTCAGAGTTACTAGCATGGTGAATCTGGGTGAGACCAACCTCTTCAGGAGTGTGTTTTAACCATGAAATCTCTGTCAGAGTTACTAGCATGGTGAATCTGGGTGAGACCAACCTCTTCACAGGAGTGTGTTTAACTATGAAATCTCTCTGTCAGAGTTACTAGCATGGTGAATCTGGGTGAGACCAACCTCTTTCACAGGAGTGTGTTTTAACTATGAAATCTCTGTCAGAGTTACTAGCATGGTGAATCTGGGTGAGACCAACCTCTTCACAGGAGTGTGTTTTAACTATGAAATCTCTCTGTCAGAGTTACTAGCATGGTGAATCTGGGTGAGACCAACCTCTTCACAGGAGTGTGTTTCAACTATGAAATCTCTGTCAGAGTTACTAGCATGCAGTGAATCTGGGTGAGACCAACCTCTTCACAGGAGTGTGTTTTAACTATGAAATCCTCTGTCAGAGTTACTAGCATGGTGAATCTGGGTGAGACCAACCTCTTCACAGGAGTGTGTTAACTATGAAATCTCTCTGTCAGAGTTACTAGCATGGTGAATCTGGGTGAGACCAACCTCTTCACAGGAGTGTGTTTTAACTATGAAATCTCTCTGTCAGAGTTACTAGCATGGTGAATCTGGGTGAGACCAACCTCTTCACAGGAGTGTGTTTTAACTATGAAATCTCTCTGTCAGAGTTACTAGCATGGTGAATCTCGGTGAGACCAACCTCTTCACAGGAGTGTCCTATGGTGAGTTGCATGCTTTAGCTCATAGTCATTATTCTGAGGCCTTGGTAACAGACAAAATGGTCCTTGAGCCTTCATAGTTTGCGGTATCACTCACTTGTTGAGGTTGACAGCAGTAACTATCCGTTGATTTGTATTGTTCCAGAGACATGTTTGCATGCATGTTGTTATGTAAAACCTCAACTCTCTCTCCTCCTCCAGATGTGTCCAGAGAGAACTACAGAGATGCTATCTGTAGAGTGATGAGGCAGTTGCTACGTGAGTAGTGTCTCCTCCCTCTCTCCTGTCTGTAGCCACAACTCAACCCTAATAGTGTCTCCTCCCTCTCTCCTGTCTGTAACCACAACTCAACCCTAATAGTGTCTCCTCCCTCCCTCCTGTGTCTGTAACCACAACTCAACCCTAATAGTGTCTCCTCCCTCTCTCCTGTGTCTGTAACCACAACTCAACCCTAATAGTGTCTCCTCCCTCCCTCCTGTCTGTAACCACAACTCAACCCTAATAGTGTCTCCTCCCTCTCTCCTGTCTGTAACCACAACTCAACCCTAATAGTGTCTCCTCCTCCTCCCTGTGTCTGTAACCACAACTCAACCCTAATAGTGTCTCCTCCTCTCCTGTGTCTGTAACCACAACTCAACCCTAATAGTGTCTCCTCCCTCCCTCCTGTCTGTAACCACAACTCAACCCTAATAGTGTCCCCTCCCTCCCTCCCTCCTGTCTGTAACCACAACTCAACCCTAATAGTGTCTCCTCCCCCCTCCCTCCTGTGTCTGTAACCACAGCTCAACCCTAATAGTGTCTCCTCCCTCCTCCTGTCTGTAGCCACAACTCAACCCTAATAGTGTCCCCTCCCCCCTCCCTCCTGTCTGTAACCACAACTCAACCCTAATAGTGTCTCCTCCTCCCTCCTGTGTCTGTAACCACAACTCAACCCTAATAGTGTCTCCTCCCTCTCTCCTGTGTCTGTAACCACAACTCAACCCTAATAGTGTCTCCTCCCTCCCTCCTGTCTGTAACCACAACTCAACCCTAATAGTGTCCCCTCCCTCCCTCCTGTCTGTAACCACAACTCAACCCTAATAGTGTCTCCTCCCTCCCTCCTGTGTCTGTAACCACAACTCAACCCTAATAGTGTCTCCTCCCTCCCCTCCTGTCTGTAGCCACAACTCAACCCTAATAGTGTCCCTCCCTCCTCCTGTGTCTGTAACCACAACTCAACCCTAATAGTGTCTCCTCCCTCCTGTCTGTAACCACAACTCAACCCTAATAGTGTCCCCTCCCTCCCTCCCCTGTGTCTGTAACCACAACTCAACCCTAATAGTGTCCCCTCCTCCCTCCTGTGTCTGTAACCACACCCAACCCTAATAGTGTCTCCTCCTCCTGTCTGTAACCACAACTTCAACCCTAATAGTGTCTCCTCCTCCTCCTGTCTGTAGCCACAACTCAACCCTAATAGTGTCCCTCCCTCCCTCCTGTGTCTGTAACCACAACTCAACCCTAATAGTGTCTCCTCCTCCTCCTGTCTGTAGCCACAACTCAACCCTAATAGTGTCCCTCCCTCCTGTCTGTAGCCACAACTCAACCCTAATAGTGTCTCCTCCCTCCCTCCTGTGTCTGTAACCACAACTCAACCCTAATAGTGTCTCCTCCCTCCCTCCTGTCTGTAGCCACAACTCAACCCTAATAGTGTCTCCTCCCTCCCTCCTGTCTGTAACCACAACTCAACCCTAATAGTGTCTCCTCTCTCCCTCCTGTCTGTAACCACAGCTCAACCCTAATAGTGTCCCCTCCCTCCTGTCTGTAACCACAACTAAAGCTGTCCAGGTGTAACTAACAGTGTGAAGTTGTCCCCTTAATGATTTAGATGCACTATTGTAAAGTGGCTGTTCCACTGGATGTCAGAAGGTGAATTCACCAATTTGTAAGTCGCTCTGGATAAGAGCGTCTGCTAAATGACTTAAATGTAAAATGTAAATGTCCAGGTGTAACTAACAGTGTAAAGTTGTCCAGGTGTAACTAACAGTGTAAAGTTGTCCAGGTGTAACTAATAGTGTAAAGCTGTCCAGGTGTAACTAACAGTGTAAAGCTGTCCAGGTGTAACTAACAGTGTAAAGCTGTCAAGGTGTAACTAACAGTGTAAAGCTGTCCAGGTGTAACTAACAGTGTAAAGCTGTCCAGGTGTAACTAACAGTGTAAAGCTGTCCAGGTGTA
This sequence comes from Oncorhynchus masou masou, assembly GCF_036934945.1. Classification (NCBI taxonomy): domain Eukaryota; kingdom Metazoa; phylum Chordata; class Actinopteri; order Salmoniformes; family Salmonidae; genus Oncorhynchus; species Oncorhynchus masou. Next base: position 3,935 of record NW_027016684.1, read on the forward strand.
ACTAACAGTGTAAAGCTGTCCAGGTGTAACTAACAGTGTAAAGCTGTCCAGGTGTAACTAACAGTGTAAAGCTGTCCAGGTGTAACTAACAGTGTAAAGCTGTCCAGGTGTAACTAACAGTGTAAAGCTGTCCAGGTGTAACTAACAGTGTAAAGCTGTCCAGGTGTAACTAACAGTGTAAAGCTGTCCAGGTGTAACTAACAGTGTAAAGCTGCACAGGTGTAACTAACAGTGTAAAGCTGTCCAGGTGTAATGTTTTTTTTTGTTTTTGTGTCTTTGTGTCTTATCACTGTCTTCACATGAAGATCTAATATGTGAAATGGGATGCAACCAGCAAAGTTCCATCTATATGACGATGATACAGTCATATATTCATGTGTTCCTTCTCTGGTTCAGGCTGTTGAAGAGCTCCATACTGCTTTTTAGTCACTGCAGGACTCCCTTTTATGGTCTCAAACTGATTTAGAATGTACAAAAAACTAAATTCATCACCTTTACCAGAGCTTGAACTCAGCCAGAGACGGTTAGCATTGTCACATCTGGTGGCTTATCCGTTGAAAAAGTGTCATCTTACAAATGCCTAGGTATTTGGTTGGATGACAAGTTGTCCTTTAAAGTTCATGTGGATAATCTTGTGACAAAGCTTAAATTGAAATTGGGTTTTTATTTTCGTAATACTGGCTTGCTTCCCACTTATGACTAGAAAGAAGCTTGTTCAGGCCACTTTCTCTGTAATTGAGTAAGGTGACTTGTTGTATATGTGTTCATCTACAAAGCCCTTTTGGGTAAACTCCCTCTTTACTTCTGTAGTCTGGTCTCCTTCACCACAGTATTAGGCAAGACTGCCTTCTCTTCTTGTGCACCAGAGGCATGGAATAGTCTACAATCCATGCTTCACCTAGATATGTTATTGCCACTGAATGCTGGATCATGTTGTGTTGTATGTTTTAATTATGCAATGTATTGATTGTTTCTGTATTCTAGGCCAGGTTTCCCTTGAAAAAGAGACTCCGGGTCTCAATGGGCTTTTCCTGGTTAAATATATATATTTTAAATAAACAAAGACATCTAAAACCGCCCCCTAAAACCCACCCCTAAAACCGATATAGATGATTTCACTTCATGTCAACGTAACGGTTGGTTCTGTTGTATGTCCCCAGATCACATTCTGGAACACTCCGAGGACGACACCAAGTCTCTATTCTCCATCATCAAGATCATCAGTGACCTGCTACACTTCAAAGGCTCCCAAAAACACGAGTTTGACTCTCGCTGGAAGAGCTTCAACCTGGTCAAGAAGTCCATGGAGAACAGGGTGAGAGATATAACTAGAACACCATACTGGAGCCGTGGTGGAACTTGTGTGATTGAATGACATATTTCTCTTCAATCAATGAATGCTGGTCATGTAAGGCATTCACAGACCTATCTAACATATATTTGTAAGAGTTTTGTGTTGATTTCTGATCAGTACAAGGCCCTTGCCAAAAGTAGTGCATTTACATAGGGAATAGGGCCCAGCCTTGGTCTAGACCAGAGGTGGGCAAACTTTTTGACTCGCGGGCCACAATGGGTTCTAAAATTTGACAGAGGGGTCAGGAGCATTTGGAGGGAGTGTTTGGGCCGGATATACTAAAGCATTAAATGTAGTGTGTGCAAACCTCATAGCACAGTAAGAACACTACAACCCAATTTATTAACTGTCTTTCAAATGTGAAAAATAGCCCTTATCAGTTAATACATTTGTCTCAAGGAATATGCAAGATATGGCATTTACATACTATTTCGGAGATACTGGGAGGAGGAAATGTAAATAGATTAAAATAACATACGCACTGTGATTTATCAAGATTGCGTCTGTTTTTAATAAGTTTCAATCGAAGGTGCAAAGTTAAAGAAATCAACATTTATTGAAAAATGGAATCACTTTCAACATTCAAAACATATTATTACACAACGAAATACTCAAGCTCAATAATATCTACTTGTGTTAAACTCCGCAAAATCATGGATGGATTGTCCTGACCGCGCGCTCTACAAACTCGCCACGGACGCCCTCGCCTTCACGCGCAAACAGTACACGTGTATCGTTGCCAAGCACACAGACATAGGCTGTATTAAATATCAGCTGAAAATTTAAATTAAGAGCGATGTGCGGCGTGTTAATTAAGCTACTGTACCGCTGCTGTGCGTAAATGCGCATTGCTCTTAATTAAAAGACGCACTTCCAAACTTTCCATATGCATTTTTTCATAACACAGCAGAAAAACTCACCATTTCAGTGGAACAAACAAGGCTCTTTTGTTAAAGTGCATCAAAGTCTGGAGTTAGTTTTGTTGTGGCAATTCTCAGACAGATCTGAGGTGTTGGTCAGTTAACTTGGATCTGTGATGGGCTTTGTTGATTTTCATGACGCTAAACGTCTGCTCACACACGTAGGTCGAGCCAAACAACACCAGCATCTTCTGCGCCGTCCTCCGGAGGAGCAGTAGCCGCCCGTTCTTGTGTTGACTGCTTGCTAGCATAGTTTGCATGCTTCGTGGCAAAGTGACGGCTGATATTGTACTCTTTGAAAACCGCAACAGCTTCTTGGCATATCAGACATACAGCCGTTGATCGGACTTCAGTGAAGAAGTATTTTGTTGTCCACTCCTTATTAAACACTGGGCATTCGCTGTCCACTTTCCTTCTCTTTTGGTCCGCTCATTTTCACAGAAGGGCTTAATGGTGACGTGAAACGAAGTGGAAAATTAAAGTGAAATAAAGAGAAATACGCGCCCACTCCAACAACGGTCAATGTGTTTTGAGTGCGCCATCTATTGGGGAAACGTGGGCATTGCAGGGAAAGGGGGAAAAAGGAGGTTTTTACTATAATTTGGACAAGTTCGGCGGGCCGGATTAAAAAGCCTAACGGGGCCAGATGTGGCCCGCGGGCCGAGTTTGCCCATGTCTGGTCTAGACAGTAGTTCATTACGTAGGGAATAGGTCCCAGCCTTGGTCTAGACAGTAGTGCATTACATAGACAGTAGTGCATTACATAGGGAATAGGGCCCAGCCTTGGTCTAGACAGTAGTTCATTACGTAGGGAATAGGTCCCAGCCTTGGTTTGACAGTAGTGCATTACATAGACAGTAGTGCATTACATAGGGAATAGGGCCCAGCCTTGGTCTAGACAGTAGTTCATTACGTAGAAGGCCAGGTCCCAGCCTTGGTCTAGACAGTAGTGCATTACATAGACAGTAGTGCATTACATAGGGAATAGGGCCCAGCCTTGGTCTAGACAGTAGTGCATTACATAGACAGTAGTGCATTACATAGGGAATAGGGCCCAGCCTTGGTCTAGACAGTAGTGCATTACTTAGGGAATAGGTCCCAGCCTTGGTCTAGACAGTAGTGCATTACATAGACAGTAGTGCATTACATAGGGAATAGGGCCCAGCCTTGGTCTAGACAGTAGTTCATTACGTAGGGAATAGGTCCCAGCCTTGGTCTAGACAGTAGTGCATTACATAGACAGTAGTGCATTACATAGGGAATAGGGCCCAGCCTTGGTCTAGACAGTAGTTCATTACATAGGGAATAGGGCCCAGCCTTGGTCTAGACAGTAGTTCATTACATAGGGAATAGGGCCCAGCCTTGGTCTAGACAGTAGTTCATTACATAGGGAATAGGGCCCAGCCTTGGTCTAGACAGTAGGTACTAATTTCTTTCCTCCTGTTCCACCTAAAGCTTCATGGCAGGAAGCAGCACATCAGAGCCCTACTGATCGACAGAGTTATGCTACAGCATGAGGTAGGACCTCTGTCGGTCTCTATCTCGCTCTCTGTCTCGCTTGCTCTGTCTCGCTCGCTCTCTGTCTCGCTCGCTCTCTGTCTCGCTCGCTCTCTGTCTCGCTCGATCTGTGTCTCTCTCGCTCTGTGTCTCTCTCGCTCTGTGTCTCTCTCTCGCTCTGTGTCTCTCTCTCGCTCTGTGTCTCTCTCTCGCTCTGTGTCTCTCTCTCGCTCTGTGTCTCTGTCTCGCTCTGTGTCTCGCTCTGTGTGTTTGTGCTATCCATTCTCAAGTGTCTGCTGCTGTCATGGAATAATCTGTCCGTGTTTCTATTACCCCTGGTAGGAACCCAGCTGCTGTTTAACTGTCATGTGTTTTGTGTTGTCCAGCTTCGTAAGCTAACAGTGGAGGGGTGTGAGTACAGGAGTATCCACCAGGAACTGATGAGGGATCTGCTGAGGCTATCCACCAGCACCTACAGTCAGGTTAGCCCAGTTCACTGTTTTAGAGTTCACTCCCCCACACGTTTGTTTTAGAGTTCACTCCCCCACACACGTTTGTTTTAGAGTTCACTCCCCCACACACGTTTGTTTTAGAGTTCACTCCCCCACACACGTTTGTTTTAGAGTTCACTCCCCCACACACGTTTGTTTTAGAGTTCACTCCCCACACACGTTTGTTTTAGAGTTCACTCCCCCACACACGTTTGTTTTAGAGTTCACTCCCCACACACGTTTGTTTTAGAGTTCACTCCCCACACACGTTTGTTTTAGAGTTCACTCCCCCACACACGTTTGTTTTAGAGTTCACTCCCCCACACACGTTTGTTTTAGAGTTCACTCCCCCACACGTTTGTTTTAGAGTTCAGGAAAATGGTGTCAGGAAAGTAACCTCACATTCAATGTCAACAAAACAAAGGAGATGATTGTGGACTTCAGGAAACAGCAGAAGGAGCAGCCCCCTATCTACATTGACGGGACAGTAGTGGAGTGGTGGAGAGAGTGGAAAGTTCCTCGGCGTACTTATCACTGACAAACTGAAATGGTCCACCCACACAGACAGCATCGTGAAGAAGGCGCATCAGCGTCTCTTCAAGCTCAGGAGGCTGAAGAATTTTGGCTTGTCACCAAAAACACTCACAAACTTTTACAGATGCACAATCGAGAGCATCCTGTCGGGCTGTATCACCACCTGGTACAGCAGCTGCTCCGCCCACAACCGTAAGGCTCCCCAGAGGGTAGTGAGGCCTGCACAACGCATCACCAGTGGAAAACTACCTGGTCTCCAGGACACATACACTACCTGAGCCACTGCCTGTTCACCCCACTATCATCCAGAAGGCGAGGTCAGTACAGGTGCATCAAAGCGGGGACCGAGAGACTGAAAAACAGCTTCTGTCTCAAGGCCATCAGGCTGTTAAACAGCCACCACTAACATTGAGTGGCTGCTGCCAACATACTGACACAACTCCAGCCACTTTAATAATGGAAAAATTGATGTAATCAATTTATCACTTGCCACTTTATATTATATAATATTTACTTACCCTAAATTACTCATCTCATATGTATATACTGTACGCTATACCATCTACTGCATCTTGCCATCTTTATATAATTAAATGTATCACTAGCCACTTTAAACAATGCCACTTTATATAATGTTCTCATACCCCACATTACTCATCTCATATGTATATACTGTACTCTATACCATTGACTGCATCTTGCCTATGCCGTTCAGCCATCACTCATTTATATATTTTTATGTACATATTCATATTCATTCCTTTTCACTTGTGTGTATAAGGTAGTTGTGAAATTGTTAGGTTATATTACTTGTTAGATATTACTGCTGTCACGTTCTGACCATCGTTCGTGTGTGTTTTCCTTGTTTTAGTGTTGGTCAGGACGTGAGCTGGGTGGGCATTCTATGTTGTGTGTCTGGTTTGTCCATTTCTATGTTAGGCCTGATATGGTTCCCAATCAGAGGCAGGTGTTAGTCATTTTCTCTGATTGGGAACCATATTTAGGTAGCCTGTTTTGTGTTTGTGGCAACAGATAGGACTGTTTTGGTTTTTTCACGTTTCTTGTTTTATGTAGTCAGTTGTTCATGTGTACATTACATATTAAAAAGAACCATGGACACTTACCACACACATTTTGGTCCTCTGATCCTTTTCGCCTCTCCTCTTCGGAAGTAGAGGAGGAAATCCTACAGAATCACCCACCAACCAAGGACCAAGCGGCGTGGTAAACAGAGGCAGCAGCAACAGCAACAGCAGGAGAAGCGACAGGTGCAGCAGGAGCAACAGCAGAAGCAGCAGCAGCAGGGAGTGCCGCCAGTCTGCCCAGTGCCGCCAGTCTGCCCAGTGCCACCAGTCTGCCCAGTGCCGCCAGTCTGCCCAGCGCCGCCAGTCTGCCCAGCGCCGCCAGTCTGCCCAGCGCCGCCAGTCTGCCCAGCGCCGCCAGTCTGCCCAGCGCCAGTCAGCCAGGATCTGCCAGAACTGCCAGTCAGCCAGGATCTGCCAGAACTGCCAGTCAGCCAGGATCTGCCAGAACTGCCAGTCAGCCAGGATCTGCCAGAACTGCCAGTCAGCCAGGATCTGCCAGAACTGCCAGTCAGCCAGGATCTGCCAGAAC